>NC_083314.1:108505154-108722386 GCF_963455315.2 Globicephala melas
GAGTGGAGCAGTGATTGTGGAGCTTGAAGAGGAGAGGGGGGCAGTCATTAGGAAGAGAAGGGAATCATAACACTGGCCAGTAGTGGCCAGAGTAGTTACTAGGAGGTCTTCTTTGGCTGTGAAAAAAAAAAATTCAAAGTAAAAAGAATTTCGGTAACCGTGTCAATCATAGAAAAGTAATTTTATAGGAGAGACCATGCAAATTATGCCTTGTGGTGGAATAAGATAGCTGACCATAGGGAAAAGAAACTTATTTGAGAACCTAGAAGTGATCAACATAGTAGGCAGTAGTGGTCATCTAAGTGGTCTGATAAGAGGACTTTGTTTCAGAAGCATCGTTGGAGAAGTGAAATCCTTAGTCAGTCATTTTTTGGAGATTAAATTGACCAAAACCTCTTGTAAAGAAGCACCAGGATATCATTGCAAGTATGCTGTATCTTTTTTCCTATACTTAAATAAACTTTTAATTTTAGAATAGCTTCAGTTGTGAAGATAGTACAGAAATTTCCCATATATACCATACTGAATTTCCCATATTATTAACATCTTACATTAGTATGGTACATTTGTCACAATTAATGAACCAATATTGACACATTTTAAAAATAAAACCCATAACTTATTCATATTTTCTTGGTTTTTCCCTAATATCCTTTTTCTTTCCCAGGATCCCATCCAGGATACCACATTATATTTATTTGTCTTCTTGTCTGTGACAAGTTACTTGTTTTTAATGACCTGGACAGTTTAAGGAGTACCGTTCAGGGATTTTTTAGAATATCCTTCAATTTATGTTATATTTTTCTTATGATTAGACTTGGGGTTATGGACTTTTGGGAGGAAGAACTTAGAGGTAAGGTGCCATTTCCATCACATCCTGTCAAGTGTATATACTATCAGTGTGATGTCACTATTGGTGTTAGCCTTGATCAGCTGACTGATGTAGTGTTTGTCATATTTCTCCACTATAAAGTTACTCTTTCTCCCTCCTTTGCCTACTATTCTTTTTGGAAGGAAGTCACTCTGCCCATCCTACACTTAAGATGTGGAGAGTTATGCTCCACTTACCCGTGAGGGAGGAGTATCTATATAAATTACTTTGAATTCTTATGCATGGAATGTTTATCTCTTTTCCCCAATTTATTTAGTTATTCAGTCATTTATATCAGTATGGACTCATGAGTATTCATTTTACACTTTGGGTTGTGGTTTGATACTACCTTATTTATTGTGTCGCATAAACTGTTTTGGCCATTGGGAGGTTTGGCCATTGGGAACGTTTTCAGTTGGCTCCTGTGTCCTTTTGACAAACCTCTCATTTTTTTTTTTTTGAGCACTTCCTTACTTTCCCACACTATAAGATGTTCCAGACTCATCTTGTATATTCCCTGTCCCAGCCCTAGAATCAGCCTAGAATCATTTCTCCAGGACTGTCTGGTTCCTTTTATTGAAGAATGGGATTAGAAACCAAGATCTGGGCACTAAGTGTGTTATATCCTTTTAAAATGTTGCAACCCATTAAATAGAAGAATTGTGGTAAGAAATCCTAAATCTTGTAACATTAATTCATCCATCTAAACATTCATTGCAAAAATTTTTCGAAAGCTTACAACATTCCAAGCTCAGTGCTAATACTGGGAATACAAAATAAAGAGTCATATTTGTATGGAAGTTCACAGTTAGCTAGTAGCAGGAGCTTAGACATTACACAAATGCTATGATAAAAACTTGCTTGTTTGGTTTTATTTGACAAATATTTATCATATGTACAGTTGGTATTGTGCTAGGTACTTGAGATACAAAGAGAAATATAGCCCAGTTGCTGCCTTCAAGGAACTTATTGTACATTTAAGTGATGTGGAGTGGGGTGATAAGAGAACACAGGTAAAAAGGCAGTCAAAACACAGGGTGATCTGAGGTGCGGAATCTATTCCTAATTTGCAGTTTGGGGATTTGCACAATGCACCTTCTCCAAGTAGCTTTCCAAAAGACAATCTCTGAGAACAGTATCTTAGTCCCCAAAGGCCCATATTAGCAGTAAATCTAGCAATAGTGTCTGCCTTCCCTAATGTGTTCAGAAATCCTTCAGGATTTTACTCATGTACAAAATGTTTGCCCTATCTCACCATTAGAGCTTGGCTTGTACAGAATCTTCCATAACTGCTCCCAGAAAGTGTTCTGGAAAGAGTGCACATGCCCAGCTTGAAGACTTGGTCCTTTTCTTACTGCTGCCACCCCCTGGAGCTGGAGCATATTACTGTCGCCTTCTATGAAACATTGTGTTGGGGCTAAGTCCCCTGCGCTGGTCCTATTTACTTAAATATGGAACTGTCCAGTCACTTAAAAATTTTCTGAGACTGAATCAGCAGCTCAGATGTAGATATTTATATTGTAATGGAAGAAATTAATATGTATGGAAATGCCCATTAAGTTAGTCTGACTATGTGTGGCTTGATGGACTTGGAGCCCTGTCATTTGGGTTTACAAATGGATGACTTTGGCCAAAGCTGTTGAATGTAGGAGTGAGCTTTTATAGTGCCCTCTCAGTCTCCGTTTCCTAGGTATGTGACCTTGGACAAGTCTTTTAATCTCCCATCTGTAAGGCGTAGGGACATGATATATTTGCTCATTCCCTTGTGGGCCTGTTGTGAGTATCCAATGAGTGAAGGGTGGGAAATCATTTTTTCAAATGAAAAGTATGATGATAACAGTAGTACTATTAATAATTATTTTTATCAATAAAATATTAATTGAATTTATATGCACATAACTTTGGAACCAGACAGACTTGGGTTTAATGCCTAATTCTGTGACTTTGAGCAAATTATTTACCTTTCTAAGCTTCAATTTCCTCACCTAGAAAATGGGCAATAATAGTAATTTTAGAAAGGGAGCCAACATATGTGTTTGAATACTTGGTGTTATGGACTGCATATTTGTGTCCCCTCAAAATTCGTATGTTGAAACTGTAACCTCCAATAGGATGGCATTAGAAGATGGGGCCTTTGAGAGGTAATTAGGTCATGAGGGCAGACCCCCCCATATGGGATTAGTGACCTTATAAGAAGGGAAAGAGTGCCAACTCTCTCTTTCCACCATGTGAGGACACAGCAAGACGACTGACTGCCATCTGCAACCCAGAAGGAGACTCTCACCATAATATGGCCATGCTGATACTCTGATCTCGAATTTCTAGAACTGTGAGAAATAAAATTTCAGTTGTTTAAACCACCCAGTTTATGGTATTTTGTTATAGCAGCCCAAGATGACTCAAGCACTTGGACTAAGGTTATCTATCATCATCAGCACAACAATGGTGGCAGGAGTCACACCTAAGAGAAGCACTAAATGGTGTAATATTTGTGAGGATTAAGTGACATAATTGATTCATTTCACAAATATTTACTGATACTTTCTAGGTGCTAGAAAATATCAGTAGGGAACAAAGCAGACAAAAATTCCTACTCTCATGGAGCTAACACTCTAGGGGTGGGAGATAAACAATAGAAACATAAATTAAGTGCAATATGTAGCCTGTTCAATGGTAATAGGTATTATGAATAAGGATTAAATAGAGGAAGGAGTTTCTAATTTTAAGTAGGGTGGGCAAGGAAAGCCTCAGTGAGAAGGTGGCCTTTGTGTAGTGACCTGCAGGAGTTGAGGGAGAGAATCAGAAGGCTACCTGGGGAAAGTGCTTGTGAGGCAGAGGGAAGAGCATATATAAAGGCCCGAGGTGAGAGCTGACAGCAGGCATGGCTGGATCTTGAGCTCCTTACTTAAAATTAAGGCAAGACACTGGTGGAGAAGTCTGCCCAAGACCTGGTTCTGATTTCTTCTTAGGACGTTTATCCCAAACAGTCAGCTTGAGGTTGATGTAGGGGGATCCTCTTATCATGTTGGCATCGTAAACTGGCTGCATAGCCTTATCCTAAGCCTGCTCTTGATAGCACAGTCCATCTGGGCTGGCTTGGTTTTAAACCAAAAATACAACAATGGCACACCTCTTTTAACTTCCAGTTTCTAAGAAACATGCCTAACCAACCAAAAATGCTTACTATGCTCTAGGATGACAGTCTCAGTGTCTCTTCGTCAAAGGGTCCTAAAGGCAGAGAAAGGGGGCATGCGCAGCCTCCAGGGGCCTCTGGGGCCACAGTCTGCAGTGACACCGCAAGCTTGAAATTTCCTGAAAACTTGAGTTTATCTTAACTAATGTCAGATCTACAATATATTTTTTCTATTTTTATAAAATACTAAACCTTCAAAAACATGAACACTCCAAATTAAGTTATATTTATCCTAAAGTTTTATATACCCATTAGTACACCACCATGTACCTTCTTGAGAAGTATAAAAAATTGGGTTGTACTAAGTAGAATTACATGGTGTTTTCAGGCTAAATACTCTTGTTCAAACTGTATCATATCTATAAACCTTGTGAGTTTGACGTTGCATGCAAATGTAACCCATGCCTGATTTCCTTCTAGTCATATTACTTCCAACATACAATTTTCCAAAGTGGTTAAGCATTGCCTCTTTTTTTTTTCTTTCCCATTATTTTATTTTTATTTATTTATTTTTTAACATCTTTATTGGAGTATAATTGCTTTACAATGGTGTGTTAGTTTCTGCTTTATAACAGAGTGAATCAGTTATACGTATACATATGTTCCCATATCTCTTCCCTCTTGCGTCTCCCTCCCTCCCACCCTCCCTATCCCACCCCTCTAGGTGGTCACAAAGCACCGTAGCATTGCCTCTTTTTGACACCCTTCTCTTTTGCCTTGTGCTTTCTTTAATTTTCCTTTTCTTTTTTTTTTAATTGAAATATATTTGGCATATAACATTGTGTAAGTTTAAAGCCTACAACATGTTGATTTGATACTTTTATATATTGCAGTATGATTGCCAGTGTAGGGTTAGCTAGCACTTCTATCATGTCATGTAATTATCATTTCTTTTTGGTGGTGGGAATAATTAAGATCTAGGCTCTTTGCAAGTTTGATGTTTATAATACAATTTATAAGACAGAGTTTTCCCCTCTGTCCTCTCACTAGTAGCAATGCTTATCCTTTTTGTGTTCAAGTCTCTTTTTGTCTTCTTACCTATATTGTTTAAAAATATGTTTGCTGAAGTCAGACTACTTTTTTTTTTTTTTTTTAAGCGGGTATACTGAGATATACTGCCTAGGTTTTGAATCGTGCCTCCACTATTTACTGGCTCTGTGACTTGGACAAGTTACTTAACCTTTCTATGCCTGTTTCTTTATTTTAACATGAGGATAATCATAGAGTCTGTCACCTAGGGCTAAATGAGTCAATGTCTGCAAAATGTTTAGAACAGTGCATGACATACAGAAAGTGCTCAGTAAGTGTTATCTATTGTCTATTATTATTACTGTCTGCTTTTTAACATACTGGCTCACTGGGGTGTGCTTAATGCAAGTAGAAGCATTCATCTTGCTCTTCCTTTACTCAGAGTTATCTAGCTGCTCTCTTCTGAGTGCTCCCACAGTGCTTCGTACTCTAGGCCTTCTCATTGCATTGTAATTATTTGATTACGAAGTC
Source organism: Globicephala melas (assembly GCF_963455315.2). Lineage (NCBI taxonomy): Eukaryota > Metazoa > Chordata > Mammalia > Artiodactyla > Delphinidae > Globicephala > Globicephala melas. Next base: position 108,510,719 of record NC_083314.1, read on the forward strand.
TCGTCTCTCCTGTTAGACGAGTGGTTTTCAACTGGCTGTGAAATTTTGCGTACTCCCCTCCAGGGAGCATCTGGCAATGTCTGGAGACATTTTTGGTTGCCACAACATTTTGGTAGCACAACTGAGGCAGAGTGCTACTAGCATCTAGTGGATAGAGGCCAGGGACTCTGCTAAACTGCTACACATCCTACAATGCACAGGATAGCCCCACACGAAGAACTATTCTGCCCCAAATGTCAGTAGTGTCCTGGTTGTGGTTGGGAAACCCTGCCCTGGACTGTGAATCCAAAAGGCAAACCTCATCCATCTTTATATACACAACTCTGATATAATACCTGGTCTGGAGCAGGCATCCAAACTGTTTATTGAATTGGTTATTGCATGAATACTATTGATGCAGAGGACATGATATTTCCGGTGGAAGTTCTGTCATCATAAATTCTTATAGAAGACTATTAACCACAGACTCTGATGTTTGTGTATTTATCAGATGTTTATCATAAGACTCAAAAAGACAGCACTGATAGCTATGTAGGAGAGGCTATCTGCTCTGGATATCTGTATGCTAGGTATCTAAGCATATTTAATTTCCATCCTTTTTTGTAGTACCTGACCATCAGTGAGGGCCTGATCCATATAGATCCTCTGATGCACAACTGCTGAGTATGATTTTGACTATATTAGGTCTCTACCTAAGAAAAGTCCTAAGAAGATTTCTAAAGTTTTTTATTTCTGCACACCCCGCCCCCCACCCCCCACCCCGTTCTCTCTCTGTTTATCTCCCTGTCTCTCCCTCAGCTTCCTTCCTTGTGACCTCTGGAAATGGCCGGAAGGACAAGATTCCCTAACCCTCTCCATCATTCCTTGATTCCTTGAATTGCAGAGTGAATCAACACAGAGGTAAAGCCTCTCCCTTTTCCTCTGCCTCGCCAGTTGCTACCAGCCTGGATAGAGAGGAAATTACTAAAAATTGAACGAAGGCCTCCAGCAGGGCTATGAGGAGATCTAGCCCATTTTTAGCACCTTTTAATGTGAAAATGTCTCTCAGCAGGACTTCCCCCCTCATTGTTTGTTTAGTTATATGATCAGGAAGTAGACACGATTTTCTTGAATTATTCCTGCCAGACACTAAATTATATCTCAAAGAGCAAACCTTTTGATTTTTTTTCTCCACCATTCATTTTCATTTTTGTTATCACACCAAGGCTGGCTGGCTGATCCAGTTGAAGCAATTTTCTCACTAAATTCCAGTGAAAGTGAAAATAAATAAATAAATAAAAGAGCCAGTTCAGAGAATAAGCAAGAGGATTGAGTAGTTTACTATTGAAATGATGAGATGCAGGATAGAGTCCAGTTAAGTTTCCTTAACATTCTGAAATATCTCCATGAATCCAAGAAGAGAAGCCATCCCAGGATAAGGGGACCGTAAAAGGTGTTGGCTCAGATTTGCCAAGTACAGGGTGAGAGTGTGGGATTGGGTCAGTCTGTTGGAAGTTGTCACTGAGTAGAAATGGGTTTGGATCAGAAGAGAAGGAGAGAAATTATGTCCTGCTGTGTAAAACAAAGTTGACATCGGTTGTAAACTGAAGAACTATTAAGGAGAGAAAGAAATTTTAGCTATGAAAAAGGGATATGATTGCTAGCCTTTTAAATTATTTCTGAGCTACTTCTATTATTTACAAGAACTGTCTATATTTGTCCAGTTTGAACCCTTTTAATACGTAAATGTTAGTTACTTCATTCAACACATAGGCACTGGCTGGCTTTAGGCACTGGCTGGGTGCTGGGACACAGAAATGAAAGACACGTAGTCTTCAGAGGTGTTTTCTTACCTACAGAATAATACACTTATTTAATCTGGTTGTGACTAAGTGTCATCTGTAATCATGTTTCTGCTGATAATAACTCTAGTTCTTATTTGCTGTGAGAGTCAAATGAAATAATTTATGTAAGAAAGCCTGTTCATTGGGAAATATAAAGCACTATACATGTCGATTATTATTTTGTTTTGGTGACCAAGTCTGGAAGTGGCTTACATCACTTCTATCCACATCTTACTGGCCAAAGTACAGTCAAGTTAACTACAAGGGAATGTAAAGAAGCACATGGATGTTTGGTGAGCACTAATAAGCCCCATTTTAGAGGGATGGAGAGAGGGGAAGTCTTAACTACCTAAACGCCTTAGAGAAAGATGATATAGGACTTTTCCAGAATGAAGCAGTGATTATCCTTTATGTGATAATGGGCATTTGTACCATTTGTACATGATTTATACATGATTCTCTGTGCATGCAGAGATCAGTTCTAAATTTGAAACTTATTTTGTTACTTTACTATGTAAAGTGTAACATAACATATGTTATGTCATATCAGGCCATTTGCTAAAACTTTCTGAGCTTCAGTTTCCTCATTTGTGAAATGGGCCTGGCATTCCTGTCTTGGAGCCTTTTATGAGGATTGGAAATAAATATATGAAATGCCTTTGCTCAGTGCCTGTCACCAAGTAGACACTCAAAAATAGCACATATTAATGTTTCCAGCAACTTCCTAGTGGTATAAGTGAGTAAATGGAGACCCATAACGTACCTTTGCGAAAGATACAGCTAGTAAATGGCAGAGCTGAAACCAGACCCCTATTCTAATTACTCCTAGTCTGATGTGCTTTTCCTTACACTACCCCTCCCACGTTAATTTGTCACTAGGATTTGAGTCATCCTGTGAAACGTTTCTTTGAATTGTCATCTCCATTTCTTATGAAGGCCCCTTCTTGGATTATGCCATATTTTTACTGGTGCCTTTCCTTCAGGTTTCCTTTCTGTTCTCATTCTTGATGAATCTTCCAGGTTGATCATTTTCCTATCCTAGAATTTCCATTATCTACTACCTCAACTCTAAATCCCTCTGCCTGTTTTTCAAGGTGTTCTATAATCTGTCCTTTGTAAGAAGACCTATGGAGCCTGGGGAATGGGATCTATTGTATGCATGTGACTGGGGGAGGGGGTGTAAGGAAATGGCAACGTATCTGTTGGAATTTCGGCGCCCTAGATGTGTTCCCTCCCTTTTTCTCATATACTTACATGTTCTACACCAATGATTGGCAGACTTTTCCTGTAAAGGCAAGATAAACGTCTCAGTCTCCATTACAACTATTCAACTCTGTCACTGTGCGAAAGCAGCCATGACTATCTGTAAGCAAATGAATGTGGCTTTGTTTCTAGAACACTTCACTTATAAAAATAGGCTGTTGGCTGGAACTTGACAACTCCCGTTGCACACTGCAGGTTCACTCCGCCTGTCCTTTTCTCTCTTTCCATTTTTCCTGGCACACATCCTCTTTTCCACACAGACTGGTCTTCTTGCCATTATATACACATGGCATGAGCATTCTTTTTTTCCTGTCTTTGCTTGTACAACTCCAGGACCTAGAAAGCCCTTCTTTCTAACTGTTCTGACATTTTCATCATTATGACTGCTGTCTGACCTCATTTCCAGCCTGAACCATATCAACTATAACATTTAATTATGTGAACGCAATTTATTGCTCTCTGATTGTTTAGAGTGTGTGTCTTATCTTCCCCCAATTAAAACTGTACATTCCTATGGTCCCCAATTGTCCCTAATACAATGTAATTATATATTACAAAATAAATACAACTTGATTCATTTTTTTTGGACCTATATACCGCTCTAGCAATTTGAACTAAGAACTTGGCAGGATATTTAATTCAGAAAGATTCTGTGGAAGATAGTGATCAGAAAGTTGAAGCAAATGGTGCCCAGTAAAACATAACTCAGCAAAAGAGTCTAGAACGTCATTTTCATATTTTTAGTCTGGGTATAGAAATCCTCTCACAGTTTTCTACAAAATTCATCTAAAGAATTATCTGCTTTGGAGCTAATCCTTTCAAATATCCCAATCCCACTGTCTTTGGCACATAAATTTGCCAATGCTTCAGGCTTAGAAAAAAAATAGAGAATTTTTTAGCTGGAGCAGTGTGGCTGAAATATGGAGGGACTTCTTTGAAATATAGTGTGGCTTTGGCAGCAGCTAATTGGTTCAGATTTCCCAGTTTTTTTCACCCATTTCTTTAAAAAGATAACATATATCAACAAATGCTAGATATTTAGGGATTCAGGCACATGGGTGAGCTTCAAAAAGGAAGCTATGCTCAGATGCTGAGCACACGTTTTCTGATACACTTTGGTGTTATTTCTTGCTTGGGTTTTTACTAGTAAATTATTTGGTTTAGTTAACTTATCTTGGATGCTTTGTATATGATCCAGTAAAGTGGAGTAGTGACAACAAAATTTTATTATGTCTTTTGAATGGTTCGCAGACATTGTGTAAGCCTTTATTCACAAAGGTTTCTATCTTGGGTATGTTCTTCCACCTCTTTTTAGCTTCTCCAAATTGTTTTATCCTTCTGACTAGGTCAGCTTTCATTCACTGTGAAAGTTCCATGACCAGTTTATTATCTACCAGCAACTTCATCCTTCCCTAAACTTGTTGGCAAATGAATGCTTGCATCACTCACTTTCCTATCCTAGAATTTTGGATTTATTTTCTTATAATACCACTTGGGGGGCTTCCCTGGTGGCGCAGTGGTTGAGAGTCCGCCTGCCGATGCAGGGGACGCGGGTTTGTGCCCCGGTCCGGGAAGATCCCACATGCGGCGGAGCGGCTGGGCCCGCGAGCCATGGCTGCTGAGCCTGCGTGTCCGGAGCCTGTGCTCCGCAATGGGAGAGGCCACAACAGTGACAAGCCCGCGTACCGCAAAAAAACAAAAAAACAAAAACAAAACAAAACAAACAAAAAATAATACCACTTGGGTTACCATGTTGTTTGTTATAAAACTGTCAATGTTCTATCTCTAGTGTCTCCAATGAGACTGTAAGCTCTCCAAGGGCAAATACCTAATTTTATATTTCTTCTATCTTTCCTCGTTCTGTGTACACAGATTTTGATTGGTTGAATGAATAAGTGGCTGAACGATCTAGGAGAATAAATATATATCAAATGGCTGTATATTATGGAGGAAGAGGTTTGTATGTATTATATAAAAAAAAGTTCAAAGATGTCACGGTAGGAAAACACACACAAAATTTCTTAGATCTTTTAACATCTTCTTCAGTTGGCCAATTTAAGTTAGACAGTTCTCTTTGGTAGGCTATGCTCCCCTATTATCAGGGAAATATCAACAAGGATTTCCAAAATTTCCCAAGAGACTGGGGTGCTGGGACTACTGAGGTCATTAAAGTTATCTAATAGTGTTAAATATTCATCCTTTAAAAGCCCAAGAAAAGGCTCCCACATCTGCTAACTTAACATTTATTCAGGTAAAGCTATGCAGTCAGCTGAGGGCTTATAGTTCTCACATCTGGAGAATTATGTGTCTTTTGGTTATATGGGGAGATGGTGTTATGTACCTGCCTGAATTATTTTTCTTGTTTCAAAAATGAGGGAAAGCCCCATATTCCAAAGGCAAATTTTATAATAATCTTATTTTCACACTTCTGTTTCTGATAGAATAAATTCTTAAATCAGTATCCTATAATTTTGACAATAAAAGAGATTCTGATTAATTTTCAGAAAACACCCAAGTCCCTCTTTAGATTTGGTAAACCCTGGCATTTTAATGGACATTTTGATTTTTAAAAAAATAAGCCCTCTTTTTAAAGAAGTGGATAATTAAAACAAATAGCTAGGATGGAAACTTGACCTGTACTTCAGTGAAATGTTTTGCAGATATTGCTGTTCTTCCCCACCTTGCTAGACCTTTCCAGTGCTGCTAATCTCTGTCTCTGTTCTATCCTGGTCTCTAAATGTTTGTTCCATACAGTTTGTGTGTTTGTTCATTTATTAATTCAACAAATACTAAGTATCTACTTAAGCACTTATAGTCTTAGATGCACTCATGCCAGTAAACATGTCATCAAGCATCAGCTTGAAAACTTTTTGGGACTTGATTCATTGCAGAAATATCAAAGTCACTTAGGGTAAATATATGCTTAAAGAATTTGCTGGGCTTCCCTGGTGGCGCAGTGGTTGAGGGTCCGCCTGCCGATGCAGGGGATGCGGGTTCGTGCCCCGGTCCGCGAAGATCCCACGTGCCGCGGAGCGGCTGGGCCCGTGAGCCATGGCCCATGAACCTGCACGTCCGGAGCCTGTGCTCCGCAGCGGGAGAAGCCACAACAGTGAGAGGCCCGCGTACCGCAAAAAAAAAAAAAAAAAAAAAAAAGAATATGCTTTATTTTGTGAACAATATGCTTGCCTTTTAAAGAATGCAACATAGGGGCTTTCCTGGTGGCGCAGTGGTTGAGAATCTGCCTGCCAATGCAGGGGACACGGGTTCGGGCCCTGGTCTGGAAAGATCCCACATGCCGCCTAGCAACTAGGCCCGTGAGCCACAGCTACTGAGCCTGCGCGTCTGGAGCCTGTGCTCCGCAACAAGAGAGGCCGCGATAGTGAGAGGCCCGCACACTGCGATGAAGAGTGGCCCCCGCTTGCCCCAACTAGAGAAAGCCCTCGCACAGAAACGAAGACCCAACACAGCCAAAAATAAATAAATAAATTAATTAATTAAAAGAAAAAGAATGCAACACAATTCTTTTTGAACTCCGTGAAAATAAAGTGTGGATATCATACAGCCTTGCATTTAAAATCCCTTCTATAGGGTAAGCACTCAGTATCTATGTGTTGAACAAATAAGTAGATAACCAACCTGCAGTGTATAAGTTTATTTATTTTTTTACTTAAAAACTTGTGGTAAGAACACTTAACATGAGATCTACCCTGTTAACAAATTTTTTTAAATGTTTTTTTATTGTGGTAAAAGTCACATAATATATTGTAAAACATACTATTTTAACCATATTTAGCTGTACGGTTCAGTGGCACTGAGTACATTCACATTGTTGTGCAACTCTCACCATCATCCATCTCCCAAATTTTTCATCTTCCTAAACGGAAACTCTGTCCCCTTTAAACACTAGCTCCCCATTCCCTCTCTCCACCCCCACCCCCAGCCCCTGGCATCTACCAATGTACTTTCTGACTCTATGAATTTGACTATTCTATGTACCTTGTATAAGTGGAATCAAACAGTATTTGTCTGCACCTAACGTTTATTGGAATACAGAGTAAAGTAAGTCAGAAAGAGAAAAACAAATATTGTATATTAACGCATATATGTGGAATTTAGAAAAATGGTACAGATGAACCGGTTTGCCAGGCAGAAATAGAGACACAGACGTAGAGAACAAACATATGGACGCCAAGGGGGAAGGGCGATGTGGGATGGATTGGGAGATTGGGATTGACATATGTACACTACTCTGTATGAAGTAGATGGCTGGTGAGTGCCTACTGTATAGCACAGGGGGGAAAAAACGTGCAATCTGTTTGCAGGACATATATTAAGTTAAGCCTCTTAAATTTTTAAGTGTGCAATTGGTATTGTTAACTATAGGCAAAATGTTGTACAACAAATCTCTAGAATTTACTCATCTTGTGCAATCAACACTTGATATCCATTGAGCAGCAACTCCCCATTTCCTTCTCCTTCCAGTTCCTTGCAACCATCATTTTATTTCTGTGAGTTTGACTATTTTAGATACCTCATGCAAGTGAAATCATACAGTTTTTGTTCTTTGACTGGCTTATTTCATTTAGCATAATATCCTTCAGGTTCCTTGTGTTGTTGCATACTGGCAGGATTTCCTTCTTTTTCAAGGTTGGAATAGTCCATTGTATGTGTATACCACGTTTCTTTATCTATTCATCCATCAGTGGGCATTTAGGTTGTTTCTATACCTTGGCTATTGTGAATAATGCTGCAGTGAACTTGGAAATGCAGCTATCGCTTTGAGATCCTGATTTCGGTTCTTTTGGATGTATGTCCAGAAGTGGGATTGCTGGGTCATGTGGTAGTTCTCCTTTAGATTTCTTTGAGGAGCCTCCGTACTGTTTTCCATAGCAGCTGTACCATTTTACATTTCTACCAACCATGTGCATGGGTTCCACTTTTTCCACATCTTTGCCAACACTTGTTATTTTTGTTTTGTTTTGTTTTTTTAATGATAGCCATCCTAACAGATGTGAGGTGATAGCTCATTGTGTTTTGATTTGCATTTCCCTGATGATTAGTGATGTCGAGCGTCTTTTCATATGCCTGTTGACCATTTGTATGCCTTCTTTGGAGAAATGTTTATTCAAGTCATTTGGCCATTTTAAACATCAAGTTATTTAGAGACTTTCTTTTCCCTGTTGTTTATTCTTGGCAGAAGATCAGTTGATTGTATATACATGGGTTTAATTTGGGGCTCTCTATTCTGTTTCGTTGGTCTATATGTCTGTTTTTATGCTAGTACCATATTGTTTTAATTACTGCTCTAGGGTTGGGGAAAAATTAGTTTTTTAAAAAATAAACAATGAAATATCCAACATATCTTTAAAGTGGCTATAACATCCTCCATGCAGTAATAAATTACATAAAAGTGCGCCCTCCCAGCACTATTTAGAATGTGCCTTAGGCATATTAAAGCAAGTTTGCATACAGCCCACATGCATCCATACAGACATAACAGAGATCTGGACTTAATGTGCTAAACTTCCAACTTAGTTTTCTTCATCAAGCCCTTTTCTTTCAACCCTCCATATTATTCTGTCTCTTAGGATTCTTTGTGTTATTTCTTAAATATTAAATTATTATGGAATGGTTTGGTCATACAAACATATAAAGGTTAATAATGAATAGTTTTTATTAAGAAACACTTTATGTGTATAAAAGGTATAAAGATAAAAATGTGTAAAGCATAATATAATTAACTCCTGTCTATCTACCACTATGTTGAAACCTTCTGTGCTTTTCCTAAATCCCAGATGCTGTCCACCATTCCCTTCCGTGAATTTGGAGTTTATCATTTCTATGCATTAAATTTTTATTTCGTAAGTATGTATACCTAAATAACGTGATATTCTTTTGCATTTTTTCCCCCTCACATAAAGTATCATCTTTATGGGTACTGTCTTTTTTTTGCTCAACATTGTGTTTGTGAAATTTATTCATGCTGATACTTCACTGCTATTGGGTATTCCCTAATTTGATTATATTATACCTTTTTAGTCTACCATTGACGAACATATTTAGATTGTTCCGCATATTTTTGCAATTAAATAATGAGGCTGCCATTAATAATATTTTAAGAATAACATTTTAAGAATAATATTTTAAACTTTTCCCTATGACACGTGCAAAAGTTTCTTTTCCAAGAAGTGGAATTTATGAATCGTGGGGTGGTCACATGTTCAACTTTCCTAGATTACTTCTTAAGTGATTGTGTCAATTTGTACTCCCACCGACAGTTTTCTTTCACCAACCAAGATTTCTCTTGACCATACATCCTTGCCAACACTCAGAATGATAAGATTTTGGCCAGTAGGACGGGTGGGAAATAGTATTTTCATATTATTTTAATTTGCATTTCACTGTTTGGTAGTGATGTTGGATAGCTTTTATATGACTTTTGGCCTTTTGGGTTTCTTATACTTTAAAATCCCTCGTCGTCTCTTTTGCTCATCTGAAATCTTTCATGTTTTTTAATACCCTTTGTGGAAAAAAAACTTTAGGTCTGTTCTAGAATGTGATAGGGTTATTTTATGGTCTACTATGAAAAAATCCATCCTGTCTTAATCACACTCAGACTGGTTGAAGAAGAATGTGGTTTCAGCCTGTAGCCCCATGTGACATTTTGAATAACTTGTCGCGTCTCAGATGGCTCTGTTGAGGCGATGGCTACAGCAAAATTTCACCGTGATATAAGGATCCTGAACAAGGTACAGGGGACTGGATCATATTCTGTCTGTAAAGAGTCAAGCCTAGGTGAGCTGCTTCAATCTCTAGGATAAAACTAGAGATTTAATAAGACTCTGCACCCCAACCTAGCACTTTTCATCTGAAAACCTCAAGGCATTCAGGAAACATTAATTAATTAAGCTTTACAACGGCCCTGTGAAATAGGTAAGGATATTCAGGAACGTATCTCTAGGGAAACAACATGGCAGCTGTTTAGCAACATGCAGGAATACTAAGTGACAGGCAGTAAGGAATTACAGACACGTGCAATTAAAAAATGATAAGAGTGCTTGGAGTGGGGTTTTGTCTTGTAGTTTGGCTGGGATCTTGGCACTGATAGCTCTAGTGTCAGGAGGAGGGCTGGTCCAGGCAGTGAGTACTGCTGAAAGCCCAGGTGGACCTGGACCATTTGAATCTAAGTGCAGTACTGCAGTGTTTCCTTAGATAAGATGATGTCTGTTTGTTTGTTTATTCATTTAATAACATTAGCTACTGCTCCTCATGCCTCAAAACTTACTTCTCTTTTGAGGAGTGAACAGAGCTTATGTAGAAAAATCAGTAAAATATGGACCTTTCTGAGTGAAAATTTTTAATTTTTATCATCAAAAGATTTCCCGTGAGTTTTCTTTTTTGTATCAAGACAATCTGGGGTGGAGAAAACCAATTAGAAACAAGTATCACATCAACAATGCCAGTATTTAGGATTTAGGAGGAAAAAATTTTAATGTTTAAAAGTTTAAAATTTAAATAAATTAGTTCTATTTAGTAAGGAAAAAATAGGAGGATAATCTAATTATCTTTTCTTCTGTCTAGGAATTTTTTATTTTAAGATCCCAAGTTATTTTTTTGTGAACACAAGAACCAAAGTTACAAGCTTAAGTTCGAAAGAGTTTTGGTGGGTCCTAGAGAAGAATTATTTGCTTTCAGTGTTAAGGGAGAATAAAATTAACATCTATTGGGTATTTCCACTTTGTGCCAAGTAACTTACATATGTTAATTTTATTTAAGCTTTCTATGTATATATATTTTTTCTTCATACATCTAATACATTAACTCCACAGAAAGATATACAATAAAAAAATAAAATATCTCTTCTCTCATCATCTCTTCCTTTTCTATATATTTCCACAAAAGAAAAAGAAAGGTTTTATGCATCTACCTGTGTGTATAGAAATATATGTGACGAATGTACATTTGTATGTATGTATATGTGTATATATGTATGTATACTTTAAAATTAATGTATAATTTTCATTTACACAAATGGGATCATACTCTGCATACCACTGTCTACATAGATTTTAAGATGTAATATATATGGGCATTTTTTTCCCCTTAAGCATATACAGACCAGCCTCATTATTTTTATTGACTGCATGGCATTTCATTGTGTGAAGGTACCAGAGTATATTAACTGGTTCCTGTTGATGGATATTTAGGTTGTTCCGTTATTTTATAATTACAAACAACTATAAAGATGTATCTGTATCTTGGCATATTTTAAAAAAATGTTTATTTATTTTTCAATATGCATGTCCATAGAAAAATTTCTAGCAATGGAATGGTTGGGTTAAAGAATGTGGATATTTAGAAATTTGACGTACGTAAGAAAAATTGCTATCCAAAATTATTAGGTAATTTACATTTTTCCATCAATAATGGAAATTTCTATTTCCACACACTATCGCCAACACTGGGTTGGCAAAGAATATGGGTATTATGGCTTTTTCGTTTTTGCCATATAGGTAGCTGTGGTAGCTACCTATTGCGGTAGCTCATTATTTTGATTTATATTTCTTTAAATTAAAGAAGTTGAGCATATTTTTATATGTCTAAAGGACCTTTGTATTAGTTTTCCTGTGAACTACCTGTTCATTGTCTTTGACTATTTTCTCTTACATTGTCTTTTAAAAATTGATTTACATAAGGTCTTTCTAAACTAGGAGATTAGCTTTTTGCACTCATATTGCACATATTTTTGAAGTACTTGGATTTTTTTGCTTCATGCATTGTTTTCTGTACAGAAATTTTATATTTCTATGTAAACAAGTTATCATTCCTTTTAAAAAGTTGCTTCTAGGTTTTATCTCTTGTTTACAAAGATATTTCCAATTCTAAGTTTATAAGAAATTTGCCTGTGTTTATTCTAGTGCTTTCATAGGTTTTATTTTTACAACTTTTCAATTCATCTGGAATTCTTTATTTTAATAAGAAGCAATACAGAGTTGGATTTTACTTGGGAGCAGACTGAACAAGCAGGGGCTGTGGCAGGCTTTGTTATAATAGGAGGATGAAGCGACCCCAAGTACCTGTGAGAGGATGTGATTGGCTTGTCTGAATAATTTTGCAGGCTGGCAGAGAAGTGAAAGCAGTTAGGTTGAGGACAAGGTGGAGTGCACCTGGTCCTGCTGATAGGGGAATTAGCCAGGTGGGGAGCCTTTCCATTGGGTGAGGCACATATCTGATGAGTGCAGGGGAACTTAAGCTTTTGGGGCCTTGTGAGGCTCAAAGATATCAAGGCAGCACATAGCCTTACACTACAGTCTTCCAGTTTCAATTTTCTAGTTCATTAAAACATCATCATTATAGCTATTGATTAACTTTATGGTGGAAAATGTTAAAATATTAAGGTTTTGCAAAACTCTTCTCTGAAAAAATGCTGCTTTTATTTGTTAAACCCAGGTCTCTAAGTAAGATTTTGGTTTGAAGACAGTTTTATTTTATTAAAGCTTGGAAACCAAAGGACTACAATCTGCTGTTTCCCTGTTGTATCACTAAACTTACTCCATACTTGAAGATAATTAAGAAGGGATTAACAGTAAATGATGAACCATATGTTGAAGACTCAGTCCTGTGATATAGTCTAGCCTTCCTCCCTATAAAGTTACTCTTCCTCCCTTTGTAATTGGTAAGTATTTGGGAGAGAGATACTTTGAAACTAAGTAAATATTTCATTCCATGTCAGACTTTCAGTTTATTCACTTATTTACTTATATTTAAATGGACTCATGGTTTCTTATATTTTTCATTGGGTTATAGTTCATTAGTATCTTTCTTTATTTCAATGTCCAAATTGTCTCTAATTTACTCAATGAGAACTCCTTCAAGCTGACATTATAAGGATATGGCTGGGTTAAAATCTACCATCTTGCTGCTTGTTTGTTCCATTTTTCCTCTTTTTTTCCCCTTCATTTGGATTGAGTATTTAAAAATTTTTATTCTGTTCCTTTTGAGCCAATAATTCTTTTGTTGTTTTATTTCATTCAGCCAGTAATTCTTTTGTTGTTTTAGTTCATTGTTGTTTTGGGCTTATAGTATCCATCTTTAACTTATTACAATCTACTTTCAAGTAATAGTATACCACTTCATGTATCTTTTAAGACCCGTAAAACAAATTACATTTCAACTCTCCTGGTGTTTGGGCTATTATTGCTATACATCTTACTATTGTATTTGTTATAAAGTCTACAATTTATTGTTATTTTTTCTTTAAAATGTCATTTATATTTTAAGTGATTAAAAAAACAAGAAAACATTATATTTACCCACATGTTTACCATTTCTGGTATTCTTCATTCCTTTGTGTAGATATAGACTTACATCTGGTATCTTTTTCCTTCTGCCTGGATGGCTTTCTTTAATAGTTCTTGCAGTGCGGTTCTGCTGGTGATGAATTATTTTGGCTTTTATATATCTGAAAAAGTCATTATTTCATGTTCATTTTTGAAAGATATTTTCTCTTGACATAGAATTCTAGGTTTAAAGATGTTTTTATTTTCAGGACTTTAAAGATGTCTTTCCATTGTCTTTTGGCTTGCCTTGTTTCTGATGAAAAGTCTGCTGTCATTCTTAGGATTATTTCTATAACTTGTCTTTTTTCTGACTACTTTTCTGTCTTTTTAATTATTGATTTTAAACAGTTTGATTTTAATGTGTCTTAGTATAATTTTATTTAATATTTTTGGAGTTCGTGGAGCTTCTTTGATCTTTGGGTTTCAAGTTTTCATCAATTTAGAAAATGTTCAGCCACAATTTTTTCAATTATTTTTCTCTCTCTATTCCTCATTCCCTTTAGGAACTTCAATTACACATAAATTAGGTCACTTAAAATTGTCTCTTTTTCTCTATTTGTGTGTTATTTTGGATAACTTCTGTATGTCTTCAAGTTCACTAATTTTCCCCTGAAATATGTAATTTATTCTTATCCCATCCTAAGTGTTTTCCACTACAGAGATTGTAGTTTTTATTTCTAGAAGTTTGATATGTTTTTTTTTTAAATCTTCCATATCTTTAGTTAACATCATCTTTCTTCTAGCTTCCTAAACACATGAAATAGTTATGATAAATGTTTTAATGTTCTTGTCTACTAATTCTGTTTTGTGTTACTTCTTGGCTGGTTTTAGATTGCTTCTGCTCATTATTGGTCACATTTTTTCCCTCTCTGAATGCCAAATAACTTTTGATTTCATGCCAGATCTTGTGATTTTACCTTTTTGTGTACTCGATATTTTGTGTTCCTACAATATATAATATGTCCTGATCTTTGTTAGGCATGACCAGAGCAATGTTTATTCAGGGATACATTTTTCCTATTGCTGAGGCAAAAGCCTTCTGAATACACTGTTGATGCTCTGTGAGCTATTTAGTTTCTCATTCTGGCTGATGGAAGTAGGAACTATACCTCTCCCTGTGTGGGCTCCAGTTGTTTTCCCCTCTAATCTCTTTGAGCAGTTCTCTCCTCTGCCTTGGGTGTGTTGATCAGTGTTCAGCTGACGGTCAAGTGGGACTCTTTGCAGAGCTGAACAGTGCATTTTCCCTCACTGTCTCTCTCTCAAGCTCTCTCCTCTCTGCTTTTCTGTTTTGTGAATTCTAGTTAACTTAATCTCCCTGAAGTCCCAATTCTTATTCCTTAATTCAGGAATACTGTTCCTAGTTCCATTTTTCTGTGCTGTAGTCTGGAAACTATCTTTAGACAGTAAGCTGGGACAAGTATAGCAACTCCTTTGTCGCTTGATGTCCAGTGTTTTGAAAATCATTGCTTTACATATTTTGTCCAGTTTTTTGGTTGCTTTAGATGTGAGAACAAATTATGTCCCTATTTCTCTCTCTTGGTCAGAAGTAGGACTCTACTCCCTTTCTATTCATTCATTCATTCATTCATTCATTCATTTGTTTTCTCTATAAATACCCCTGTATAAAAGGGATTATTTCTTTCGTTATATCCCCTGTTGTTTAGTTGCATAAAGCTATTGACTTTTGTTTTTAATTTTTATTGCCACTTCTTACTGAATTCTTTTGTATTGTTTTTCAGTTGATTCTATTTTCAGTATATATGATGCTTAAGAGAGAAGTAAACTTTGTTGTATGAAGCCACTGAGATTTTGGACTTGTTAGTGAAGCATTATGTAGCTATCCTGACTGATATAAGTGATCAGTGAAAGGCTTAACATTCCAGCATATTAAGGTAAAATTCTTTGGGGCTGTGGAGTTGAAGCAGAAAGTCAAAGAGAAAAAAGGAACAATGAAATTTATACTGTTATAGAGCTTGTTCATGTATGCTTTTTTTTGTGGCAAGATTCCCACTGCCTGTTGGGGATGGTAGGGGTGGCCTGTTAGGGTGGGATCCTCCTTGCTGCTGCTGGTGGGATGCCTGGTGTCTCAACAGTGGTAGGAATCTCCAGCCTGCGGGGGCTTTCTGGGCCTGCCTACTTGTTGTGGAGGATCCCCTTGCCAGTGTCTCTAAGTGAGGGAGTGTAGCATCGGTCTTGGTGGGAAGGAAAGTGCTACCTCTCCAGCTGCTTATTGTCTGCAAGGCCTCTGACCAGTCTGATCTCCCTTTCCTTGCCTTCACCTTGGTGTTGTCAGTGGGACTCACCTTTGATCTAGAGGAGTAATGAGTCTACCTGGGCCACTTTCTGTTGCTAAGCTGGAAGTTGGGAAACACCAGGCTTAAGTCTTTATTAGGGTGAGAGTGGGAGGGACATAAGATGCCCTGCCCCCACCTCCCCCCAACCCCCACCATGTTGTTCCTCTCATCCTGGGGTTCCCTAACCAGTTCACCTTTCTTTTCCACCTTTCAGAATTTTCCTTTGGTTTCCTCTTGCATTATTACGAGGGTTGTACTTAGTGGGGTAGAACAGGGAGAAAGACTCTATGACATTTTGTCAGGATCAGAAGTCTCAAGACTTACCTTTTTTTAATTGGAAATTATTTTTTATTGTAGTAAAATATTCATAGTGTAAAATTTATCATTTTAACCATTTAAAAGTGTACAGTTCAGTGACATTAACTGCGTTCACGTTGTAGTGAAACTATCAACAGTATCCATCTCCAGAATGTTTTCATTTTCCCAAACTGGAACTCTGTACCCATTAAATAACTCCCCTTCCCCACCTGCCCAGTCCCTGGCAACCACCATTCTACTTTCTGTCTCCATGAATTTGACTACTTTAGGTAACTCATATGAGTGGAATCATACGATATTTGTCTTTTTCGTGACTAGCTTATTTCACTTAGCATAATGTCCTCAAGGTTCACCCATGTTGGTTCATTCATCTAGCTATTTTTTGAATAGTGGAAAATATAGGTTTAGTAATTTTTCCAAACCATAACCAGTAAAATGTGGCTGGGATTTTAAACCCATGTCTGTTTAATGATCTCCCCAGTCACAGGTCTGTTTGTTGCCATGCAAAGGCTGTCAGCGTAATTCAGTTCATTCATTTTTTTTTTATTCATTCAATAAGCATTTACTGAACACATGCTGACTGCCAGTTTTTAGAGATGGAGGTATTGGGTACAGAGATGGAAGACACTCTTTCTGACTTCAGCAAGCTCACAGCCTGGCAGGAGACACAATCAGTAAACAGTGGTGTACTGTATAACCACAATCAGTGGTTATAGTGGGGCATGATAAGCTCTGTAAGAGAGGAAAGTGCTGAAGAGGAGGGAACCCTCATTGACTCCTGAAGAGTCATGGATGTAGTTTCTGGAGAGGATGCTGCCTGAGCTGGAGTTTGAAGGCAATCGGACTGTTATTTATTATATTATAACCTAATACAATACCGGGGGTACTTGAGACACTAATACATTTTGGTTATCATACTTAGAAATAGGAGTTAACCAGAAAATTGAGAGTGAGGGTGGGGTGTGTGTGGAAACATGTTCTAAGAAGAAGGAATAACATAGGAAAAGGAATAAAGATGAGATAGAATATGGCCCATTTGAGGAAATGCAGAGACCAGTTTGGCAGAAGTAGGTGGGGTATGCTGGGGAACAGCAGGAGAGGAAACTAGTCAGGGAGTGGGAGCAGATCATGAAATGCATTATATGCAGTCAAAGAAAGGGGAGCCATTGGAGGGCAGTGGTGTGAACGTAGCTGAAATCATTTAGAAGCAGCCGCTGGAAAACATGCTCTGTTTCTATTGTCCTATTTGGGTAAGAATTTTGCCAGAAGATTTGATTCATTCTTAGATCAAACATCTTTTGAAAAGCATAGGCTTCTATCATGCTGATTTTACGATTACTCTTTTTCCTGAGAGGAATTTGCTCCAGTGCATGGCAGTCATATGCCATCTACATATCTAACCACTTTTAGAGGACCTTCGACACTGTGGCAGACACTGCTCTACTCTTCTCTGTGGGCGCAGGGGGAATGAATTGCCTTGTAACTCACTTAGTGAAACCCTGCTTGTGCATGATTCCCCCCAGGTGGAGGGCTGGGGCACGCGGAATAAACTTTGCAGGTCTTGAATGTGTCTTTGCCTCCTTCTTTGGAGCCATAGACAATCTGTAAATATCTTTTTATGTTGAGTCAAGTTCAAAACAACATACAAGGCATCCAGTTTACACCTGTGGGGAAGAAGTAACTTCAGTGAGAGCTAATTGAATAGCTTTGCTCTTGCAGCGGGCGCTTGTGTTTCTGCTAGTGGAAAGAAGTCCCCTGGAGAACCAAGAATCAGGCAGCCTGACTTCCCTGGGAATCCTTGTGTTCTGGAGAAGTACAGGATTTCAGAGGGTTTCCTGTTTCCTGGGCACGTGGAGTGCGTGCAGGATGAGCAGTCGGTTACTTCTCAGACAGCTGCAGCGGCCCCCTGTGAGGTTCTTCAAGCTGCCCACAGAGGGCGGTCACCGGGCGTGGGATGCTGGGATGGGAATCCCGAAGTGGAATACAGGGTCCTACCCTGAAAGAACCCATCATCTGGTGGCTTTACAGATACTTGCCTCTGGAGGTCTGGAGGACTGTTGAACCAGTAGCTAGTGAGTCGTGATGGAGCTGATCAGACTTGCCGAGGGAGCACAGGGAAAGGGAAAGAGAACCACGGGATGGGAGAGCCAGACGGAGCTCTCCATTATGGTGAATTATGAGCAGGACCTTGAAATTAATTGGGGAATTGACTTGAAGAAGAGGAGATGCAAAGCCATTCCAGGCAAGTGGAAAAGCAAGAGAAGTTGGAGGTAGACCACTGGACCTATCTGATCCTGTCTCTGCCCTGCTTAAAACCTGTCACTGGCTCCTCATCACGTGTAGGACAAAGTACAAGCCCTCAGCTTGACGTGTTGATGGCCTCTGTTCATCCTGTAGCCTCCTTACCCCCACACCCTGTGCCTTGGTCCCTAGACTCTAGAATACCATACCCTCATACCCCTCCGAGGACTCCATGCTGTTTCATGCCTCCATGACGACACGTCTAATGTTTCCTCTGCGTGGAATGCCCTGTCCTGCCCTGTCAGCCTGCTGAAGTCTCATTCATCCTTCAAAGCTCTTCTAAAGCCTCACCAGCTGCACGAGGGACATAGGGTGATGGAAGTGGGACTAAGCCCATTTGGTCTGATTCCAGAGCCTCTGCTTTTCGCCACCGTCTGTGCCCACGTTAATTTACAAAGGTGACTGAGTGACAACATCAGAGGTCAATGCCATTGAAAAAAGTTCAGTATTACTCCCAGTTCCCCTAGAAATGAGAGACACGGCTCACCACGCAGGGCCACAGAAGGAAAACCAGGTTTCGGTCAGGAAACTGAAGCAGGAGCAAGCAACAGTTTAAGCAGAAGCCTTTATTGGGGTTTCCAAGGGAAGGACAAGGTAGAGCAGGGAAAACAGTTCAAGACTGGCTAGTTTGCCCTAGAGGTGTTCTCTGCTTGCCTGTTCCTGACCCTGGGATGATGGCCTTCTGAGGTGTTTAGGCCAGACGGAGGAGCTGTGGTGCTGGAGTGGTTAGCTTGCAGATCAAAGGCCTGCCCCAGGCTGAGTCCTTTGTCATCTCTAAGAACTGGCTTAGAACTCCAGCCAGAAGGGTTTTATGAAGATGTCAAAACATCATAAAATACAGAATTAAAAAACATGACTAATACAACCACTGTGCTCTACTATCTATAAGGAAGAATCCATCCTTCACTACAATTTTATGCTGTGAGGAATTAGTCTCAGTAGGTGAGCTGAGTGCTGAAGAGAAGTTGCTCCGGATTCTACTTCCCTTCCTGCTACATCATGTTGAGTGAGACATATTTTACTTGTGGGCTTTACTTTTCTCATTTGTAAAGTGACAAGTTTGGTCTTATTTATCTACAGACTATTTCTTATTCTATTAGCATATTCATTCAGTATTCCAGGGATATCGGTAAACTTTAGCTCATTGATATAGAATTGTATTCAAGCACTTAAATGAATGACTTCTTTTTAAAAGTATATGATAAGATATGGCCTAGTATCAAGGTAGGGATTTAAAAACAAGTTGAAACCAAAATAGGATTCATCTTTGTAAAAGTTGGAGGAAGGGAGGATAAAACAAGTCAGAAAGATTCCTCTCTTTGTTGGCCATGTGACCTGAGGCAAGAATGTCCTCTCTGATTCTGTTTCCTCCTCTGGAAATGGGGATACCAAAATAATGCACCCCATAAGGTTGTTGTGAACATCAGATGAGGTCCTGTGTGTAAAGATCGGCATACAATAAATAGCCCATTAAGTTTTAGCGGTGGATTGTGGGATGGTACCACAGGGACTGGGCGGGGGGTGGGTTTTAGTTGGATGTTTAGGGAGACCTCAGGCTATCTTCACTAGCAGATATTTCAGCTACTGACTATCTCTGTTGGAATGCCCCAGAACTGAGAGTCAGCTTTTGCAGGGGGCTGGGGTGGTGATACCCCACGGCATCTTGGTTATAAGCATTGGTATAGCCCAGGAAAATCCTGAAAATGAAAAGGACTGAACATAATAATTGTAGTAACAAGAGCAGCAACGATAATAATAACTATCACTAGATCTTTCTGACTCCACAGCCTGTACTCTTGACTCTTTTTGTTTCTCTGAGATGCCTGAGAGTCGTCCCTAAAGGGAAGGGGGACCCCAGTACCATTATCCATGGCCTGAGACAGGAGGGGATGGATAAAAGCAAGTATAGGGTGAGGAAGGACAAGGAGGCAAAGCTTAATGTTTCGAGCTTGGATCACTAGACGAACCATAGTGCCATCAACAGAAAGTCAAAAGGAGGAGCAGATCTGGGGGGATGAGGATGGAAGGGAGGTATGAGTTTGGGTCCAAATGTGTCGGGTTTTGAGGATACAGACTGGGAAGCTGGTTAAGATGTTCAGCTGCCTTGTCACCTATAATGAAGATGAGTTCAGAGCTGAGTTCTAGTTCAAACTTGGCTACTCTGTCCTCCTGATAGTTACTCAACAGGGCAATGAACATGGATGAAAAAGATTCAAAAGACATGATCTTTGCTCTCCCAGAGTCCCAGTTGAATGAGGTGAGATAGTTTGTCCTCAGCAGCGCGAGGCACTCAGCAGTGATTGAGCAGTGATGCATAGAAAGGCGGGTGGCAGGCTGGGAGCTGCGGGCAGCTACTTATAGAGGATGTGCCAAGAGTGCAAAGGCCAGCTGCCCCCTGTGACCTTCTTGAGGAAGTTATCAAGAGTGAAATACATTATTTCTCAGTATCAGGCTTATTAAGAAATGAATAAAACCAGTGTACAAAGTATATATTTTTACAGCGGTAACCTTATTAAAATATATGGATAAAGCAGTGTCACTAATTGGTTTATTTTTGCCTTTCAATGAGAAAAATGGTTCTTTTGAGTGTGAAGGAAGGGGACTCAGTGCCCTGACCCCGAGGAATAACCATCACTGCTGGGGTAGGGGAGCCCAGGGAAACAGCCCTTCTCTTTGCCTGCCGCTTTTCCATCCCACTTTTGTCAGGGATGCATTCTGGGTTCTCTGCCTCCTGGAATCTGCTGGCGGTGTGTGGACACCCACCCGATGTCTGACTGCCTGTTACTGTTGCCGAGCCTTGTTCTTACTGGCAGTAGCGACAATGGCCTAGAAGTCTAAACTTTGAGAGACTTCGCAAATGCCATGGGACAGGCAGCTGCTTAGGTGGATATTGTCTAGGGCTGACTCTGTCCACAGGGATATGATTTTAAGACCCCTGGTTTGCTGCCCAGTGGAAATATATGAGGTCGAAAACACTATAACAAGAACAAATCCTAACAAGGGAAGTTCCTCAGGCGTATGGAGGAGGGATTGAAAGGATTCAACTTTCTAATGGTGATTTATGTGGCCGTAACAATGGGGCTGGGAAAGTGAGAATTTATTGTAAAATGTTTTCCTTTTTGACAAGTCAAACATTAGAATATTATGGAAATGTAAAAGAAATTCCAGGGTTAGAAAATTCTACTTCTGGTATAATAGTTTTTATTTGATAGTAAGGATGTTGGGGTAAGGGCTTTGCTACCTCATTAAAATAGTGCCATCTAGTGGTGAATAATTCAAATTGTAGCTGGGTGCCCAGAGAGTGGTCACAAACCCTCAGGGGGCTTGGCTTAAAGATGAAGCAGCATTTAGAATTTGCTCCTTTATTTAGTCATCTATCATTTCACTTAGTTTAATTATCACTTACTGCATGATGGGAATCTCGATGGATGTTGCGTGGGAAGAGGCGAGGAAGATACAAGGCCTGACCTCAAGACGTTCACAGTCTAGTTGAGGAGAATGCTTGGAAACCAGTGATTGTGGTCCAGCGATAATAGCTATAAGAGCGGTACAGTGGGGCCCAGACGACTCAGATGTCACAAGGGGCTTCAGTGACATTGCTGGAAAGCCCTCCCATGTGTACTGAAGACTTAACTTACAGGAAGTATGGCGGCAAGGAAGAGACAAGCTGGTGGAAGTAGCGGCAGCTTGCACAGGGTCAGATTCCTGACACTGTCAGACCTCTCTTTTGTGTTCTCCTTGTGTCTCTGGCCCTACCTCTAAATCAGGGCACTGAATGAACTTAGAGTTTGCTGCCCAGTGGAACTACCTCTCTTTCATGGGCTTGACTCTTGGTCATCCTAGGATATAACTTGCTGGACACAGGGTGGTATGTTTAAAGCCCTGGACATTTTCTGGGAATTAATTAATAAGTCTTTACATGCTTTATCTGCTCTTTGCTCATTTATATTTTCCTTTTCTTCTGCCCTGAGAGGTTTCTTATAAGTTTTTGTATTCTTTGTTTTTTTTTTAATAGAATCTACCAGACTATTTATTTATTTATTTTTATATATTTTATTTTTGGCTGTGTTGGGTCTTCGTTTCTGTGCGAGGGCTTTCTCTAGTTGTGGCAAGTGGGGGCCACTCTTCATTGCGGTGTGCGGGCCTCTCACTATCACGGCCTCTCTTGTTGGGGAGCACGGGCTCCAGACGCGCAGGCTCAGTAGCTGTGGAGCACGGGCCTAGTTGCTCCGCGGCATGTGGGATCTTCCCAGACCAGGACTCGAACCCGTGTCCCCTGCATTAGCAGGCAGATTCTCAACCACTGCGCCACCAGGGAAGCCCAAGTTTTTGTATTCTTTACATAGCTTTGTCTCTGTGTAATACAACTCACACAGTTCTTTTTTGGAGAAACACTCACTGTGTGATCCTGTTGAGGTATCTAATCTTTCTAGCTCCAATGGTTGTTTTCTCTTAAAAACAAGGCCAATAATATTGACCTACCTACCTTAATTAGTGTTGGTAAAGTACTTGAATTGTGATTTAGTATTTTATACCATCTAAACACAAGCAAAAGACTTGTTATGCCTTTTCTTCACTTGTTTTAAGTTTCACTGTGTGAAAATTTCCTCTCATACTGTTTTTGGGTAGAGTTTAACACTTGAAAAATTTCCACTTCATTTACTTTTTAACACCATACTCCTTGAATAAGTCTTTTCACTTTCCTTCTAATTGGCTTTCATTGGTTTCCTTAGTTTTCCCCTTCCTTCCCCGTTTCTTCTATGAACAGTGCTTTTCCGTCTCTCTCCTTCTTGTGGTGTAGCTCTCCTTTACTGTCGTAACTCTTAGTTTACTTTTTCTTCTTCTATTTGCTTATGTAAATTATTTTTCAACCTTTTACTTTCCTCCTCTCTTCTGGTTCTTCCCATTCCTTCTCTCTGTCCCTCCCTCCCATATGTCTCTCATGATGTTTCTTGTGCTATCTTGATCTTTTAGGTTCTACTTCTGAGAAGTTTGTAGGTAGTCACTGCTGATTGAGGAATCCATGTTTACTTTGTCCCAGTGACCACACTGAACACCACTCTGCTGGTGTGAGGAGGTCAGAGATCTGTGAGGAAGAAACAATGAATTCATTCATTTATCAGACATGCACTGAGTGCCTGCTAGGTTCCAGGGATTTTGCTAAGGGCTAGATGAAGACAGATACACGGAAGAATGAGATGGTTCTTGCTTTCAAGGAGCTCATAGTCTAACCAGAAACAAATAGGTCAACAAACTATTATAATACAGTTATGAAAGGGACTATAATAGAGGTAGGTAGAAAGTGTTACGCGCATACAGAAGCCTGAAATAATTGTGGCTGGAAGAGGTGGGAAAACATTCATCGTGCATGAGACATTTGGACTGGGACGTACAGAATGATTGGAGGATCATCGGGAGGTGGTTTGACACACTGAAGGGCGTTCCAGGGTGAGATAATTTACTGAAGCATGGAGCCTTAAATGAATGGGGTGGCTCCAGGGAAATGCAGATGGGGGATGTGGGGTATATATTGGTAAGAGATGAGACTGGAGAGATGGGAAAGAGACAGTTTTGTGGATATTCTTACATTATGTGTAATGGAGTTATGGAATCATCCTGTAAAATTTGGGGAGCCATGGTTAGATGCCACTTAAGTATCTAGATTACGTGCAGTTTAAGGGGATGGATGAAAATGAATGAATTCACTAGACATTTCAGAAGTCAGATGGACCAAGCTGGTGATTGACTGGATGTGGGAAGTGAAAGGGAGTGAGCTTTTACGAAAGGTTTGCTTTCATCGGCATAGTAGTTCCCTAGGATCTCAAATTCTCCTGAGTTATTACCATTTTCTGTCCTTTTCTAGTAGGATCTTTCCTAAAGAATATAAAATTTAAAGTTTCTATTCAGCTACTTGGAGAAATTATTCTAAATTGTGGCAATAAAATTCTGTTTTCTTCTCTTCCCTGGGTTGGGCTTGCTTATCTGTCCAGCTCTGGTGGTTGTCAGGATAATCACTGGTTCCCCTCTCAAGCTTGTAAAGGAGGCGGTTGATGGGGGGCAGTGTGCCGTGGTGTGTGCGGGGTTGGTGTTGCTGAGGGGAAGCCAAAGAACACTTCACCCACTCATTGTACAGACCAGGCACCCTGTAGATGTTTACTGGGCGGAGGCTGAAATAATTCTGAAAGGTGGAAAACAAAAAATGTTTATGTTATCTTTATATGAAATTATTATATGTGGGGAGAGGGGGACTTGAAGGAGAGGCTGAAGGTCAGCAGGCTTTCCCTTCTTGCTGTATTTTACTTAGATCAATATTGAAATTATTGTCTATTTTTCATATTCAAGTAATGAGGTAGGGAGAGGATGTCAAACCAGTAGATTTTGTGGAGACTTGTGACCAGGTTAGGACTCCTCTTCCTCAGGAGGGTTTGATAAGAGATAACTACACTGAATTAGCATAGGACCTAACCTCATGTCTTAAGAAATGACAGACATCAAATTCGGGATCTAACAGCACTCCTCCCTCCCCCCAGCAATTGCCAACCTATTAGATTCAGTTGAAGTTTTTAAGATTTCATGTTTTGTTTTGTTTTTTTCCTTTTTGGAGGGTCACCTAAAATTCATTAACTCTTTGGATTCATCCTTCTCCCTACACTTCTCCAGTGTCTGAGGGCATAATCCATTGTTTCATCATATGTATCCAAAAATTTTTCTGGAGGCAACAATGCCCTGGTCCTGAGTCTCCATCTACATCAGGTATGTTAGATTGATTGCATTAGTAGTCTCAATTCTGTATCCTTTCCACATCCATGCACCTTTGGCATATGGCTTTGTAATTCCTCTCACTGGAGTTAAGTTCTCTGCCTTTTGATTCTGAGTTTGGCCATGTGACTTTTTTTGGCCAATGGAATGTTGGATTAGTTTGACTCCAGTTTGATGTTTGACCATTGACAACGTTGAGACTTTCACCCTTCCCTTCTCTACCACTGTACATCTAACCTTAGACAAGAAAATACACATGTGCCTCCTGAGCTCTTGGCAATGACAGAAAGTTTGAACACCCTAACTCACATGATAAACTCTTCTCCATCCCCCGCACCGCCACTATAAAGACCCAACCCACTTCCTCTTCTCTTGCCATTCCAGATTGTCTTGTGTCTACCATGCTCCCCCAAGAAGTCCCTTGTATGAATGATAAGCATTTTTTCAAATTCTCTCGGTGTGTGAAGCGTCATCAGTCTTGACTTGCAGCCTGTTATTTGGGGATGTGGTGGTGGTGTGTGTCCATCCCACCTCCACAGGATGACTACAAAACAGCTGTTAATACATGTGATACTTGGCAGATGGTTAAAAAATGGCTTACATGTTTCTGCTTCAACTGTTGTTCCTCTGTCATGGCCATGAGAACATGCCTGGGCTAGCCCGCTGGAGGGAGAAACACATGGAGCAGAGACCAGTTGTCCCATCATGACAGTCAGCACATCAGTCAACAGAGAGCTGGCCCCAGATATGTGAGCAAGCTCAGCTAAATCAGCAGAGCTCCCTAGTCAACCCACAGCTAACTGCAGATGTATGAGTGAGGCCAGGCAAGACCAGCCAAGTCCAGCTGAGATCAGCTGAACTCTAAACTTTGAGCCAAATATATGTTTGTTGTTGTGTACCACTGAGGTTTTGTGGTTGTTTTGCAGCACTGTGGTGGAAATAATGGGTAAATCAAGTGTGGGGAGTTCTAGATTGACCATGGGATAAATAATTTAAAGTCTCCAGACTTTAACAACTCTTATTGAAACCAGCAAGTCTCTTTCCCCCTCTATTCTTAAGAGTTTATTTTGTTTAATTTTGTGTGTGTGTGTGTGTGTGTGCGCGCCTGCCAGGACTCTTAATAAGCAATTCAAAAAAAAAAAAAAAAGCCTTAAGTAAGATTAGCAATTTGCACCTTTTAAAAAATTAACAGCGCTCTGTTGTTTTGATATTGAGCTCCATTATCAATTTGCATCTTTAAAGAGGTGTAACCTTTCTCAGATATTTTGCTCTGTGTTCTTATATTTAACTAGCAAGACTTGATTTTTACATTGCTTATGATGTTGCATTTACTTCTGCACAATTAAAGCAAGGAGAGAAGAAGAAAAAGCCCAAGACTCAAGATTTAGGGGCATAATGTAGATTTCTGTCATCTAGGCTCTTCAGGGTGAAGAGGGGGATCCTGTCAAGTAGTCCTGCATGTTAATCAAAGGGAAAATGTCCTAGAGTTTCAGGAAACATGTGAACAAAAGTTTCTGCATGCTTGAATGGTTGCATACCATACCTTCTTATTTATTAAACCAGCTCCAGGGCACAGCACAACCTTCAGCCTGCCATGGAGTCCTGAACTCTGCCGGTCATATGACAGGTACCATATTGACCATCTCCCATTTTCCATTCTGCCTTGCCCTGTCTATCCAAAGTCCCATCTTCCGCAGCCACACCGTCCAACAAGGAATGCACAGAGATGCCTCACAGGCAGGAGGGATCGTCCACCTCAGGGTAATCCTTTGCTTTCCACTCTCATCTAGAAAGAAGATTCAGTGCAATCCCTCTTCATTAGGTAAAAGTATACCAAATATACTTTATTTGTGTAGAAAAAAAAATCCTAACCATGTTGCCAGTGGAAGGAAAATTCTCTAAAAAACTAAAATGTTAGTAATAACCTGTATTTTTATCAGGTACTTAAACCAAACTATGAAACACTTACGCATCTCATGGACTTCACTTTGAACCCAGTCAGTTAATTTTATCAAACCATGAACAAAACCATTGTGTCTTATTTTTTTCAACAATGGCCCAGATAAAAGTGGAGCCTAACCAATATATTTTCTCAATCTCCTGAGCTGGAACCAGGCATCAAAATTTTCTTGAATTGAGTTGATATTCTACTGAGTTAAATCCCTGTTGAGATTCTGGGAGGGGGGCAGTAATTCTTGGTCACTCTTTAGAGTTGTGTGTGAAATCTAAAAGCTTTGTCTTTATCCTTGATTAAAGCCAATTTCACCTTGAATAAATTGTTCTTTCTAATGGAATAAGTGAAAAAAGATGATGTCACTCATTGCAGACGAGGAAAAAAACCTAAAGCATTCAGGCAGATTATGTGTTTTTTTTACCATGTAATTTAAATCATTTGTTAAAATCTTGCTTTTGACCTCAGTCGAAGCAGGTTGCCATGGGATATATGGATATGTCATCCCCTGTGGCAGTGTTTTCTAGCTATTTATGTAGTGTTTTCTTTTGGGAACACGATCCTGGAAATCTCTAAAGGATAGTCTTTAATTTCTAACTTATCATTAAAATACAGTCAAATGCTCCCCCAATTTTTAGCCCATATGTTTCTGTAATCCAAGTTAGAGATTTGAAAAAAATAATCACTTATATATAAAATATATATAATATGTAAGCATAATATATAAAGATAATCGTATCGCTTAGAACTTGAAGACATTTTGGCTACATTGGTTAACTGAACAACGGTTAATTTTGGCAGATAATGAACTCATTTACTTTTCCAAAGATAACACAGAGAGGCCTTTCTCGTATTAATTGAAAAACTCAGAGGAGTGAATAGTTAAGATGCTAAAGGTGTGTAAGAATTGTTATATGAAATGGGCTGTACTTGAAAATATAGGAAGAAAAAAAGATTCACAAACAGATAAGGTATAAAAGGAGGCAGGGTGGTGATGAGTAGGATTTCCAAATGCAGTAGCCTGAGGAACCATTAACAAAATTTAACCTCTGGCTCAGCGATGAGCAACAGGGCATTCAGAGCTAAAAGTTGACCAGCTGGGAAGGGAAAAAGGAAGAGTCAGCATTATCCAGCTGCCATTTTGTATTTGTGATTATCTAGTAGTAATTCCACTTCCTTTCTGTTAATGGATTACATATGCAGGCCCCTCAAGATGATGTTGGCCGTAGCGGGTCGACATTTATTTAGGCATCTGTGGAATTGACTAACTGTGACCTTGGGAAAATCCTTTTATTTCTTTGGGTCTCAATTGTATCATCTATAAATTTTGAGACTTTTCAAATGCTAACATTTATGTTTTCTTTCCAAAAAATTGAAATAAAAAAACTGAAATCACCAGAAAAAAAAAAAAAAGAAGAAAAGAAAATATGTGGTTGTATCTCTAATGAGGTGCTGGCTGCTACAGCTGAAATTTAAATTTCAGGAAACCACTGCTCTGATTTAAAATTTTTTTATTTGATGTTTTCTAAACTACAGAGTACTCTGTTCTTGTTGTTACAAGTGAAACAACATAAAGATGTATGAAGAGAACACTGATTATCACTGCCCCTTCCATTTCCTATCCCATGCTCCTGAAGGATTCAGTGATAGCTGACTGGTGTGGACTTTCACACTTTGCTCCATTTTTCTTATACACATATATATAAAAATATATTTTCATGCATAATTAAAAAATTTTTGTACTGAAATAGGAACATACATTAATCTGTATTTTGCTTTTAAAATTGCTTAAAAAATACTTGGAGTATAACCTGGAAAATCCTAAGAGAGTATAGACACAGATTAACTCTATCCTTTTTCATTTTTATTCTTACTTTATGTACACACATACACACACACACATGTGCACACACACAAATTTTTACATAAATGGGATCTTTAGTTGAAACTGTTCTTACATGTTGATTTTTACTTTCTTTGCTGTCCCTTTTCCTCTCTCTCTTGAATTCCCTCCTTTTCTCTCAGCCCTGTCCCTACAGTACAATCTGGTGTATATCCTTCAATATTTCTCTCCATTCTCCTGCAAACCTTATGCATGGGTGTGCATGCACATACCCACCCACAGGCAGATACATTTCACTTTGTATCTTAACCCTATAGTGTCCTTCAGATTGAGGTTGGAAAAGGTGACCCTTTTAAATCTCTTTTCTCCTTGGATCTCATCTCATAAAGGTTCTCAATGGTTTTGACCTTAGCCACTGGTCTTGTTTTTCTATGTAAGCCACCCAGGTAATCTCATATATTCTTACAGTTTTAATTACCACCCTTTTGTTGAACATGCCCAAATCTACATTTCCAATTTTTGGTTCCTATATTCAACTTGCTGCTGGATATTTCCATCAAATTTTTCCACAGGCACCTCACACTGAACATGCCCCACCTTCTACCTTCTCTTCTCCCCTTTATGTCCCTATTATTTGTTGCAATTCATGCTGCCATCATCTATCTGGATGTCAATCTAGAAATCTGCCACTTATAATCAATCACCAAATTCTGCCAACTTCATCCCTAAAACAGTTCTTGATTTATTCTCTCCTTTCTATTTTTCTCATTAGTATACTAGTTCAGATGCTCATTAAGCTTCATATAAATTATTGCAGAAGGCTTTCAACTTTTAAAAAAATTCAGACCCCGTAATACAGTGGGTCACTGGGGCCATATGGCACCTACTCTATCAAAGGAAACACTTATTGTTTCTGATAAGGTTGGAAGTATCATACAACTGTTCGTATCAAGGTTTTATTATTTCTAGAGTAGAAAGTGTGAAATATTTTTCAAGATTTAAGACAAAAACCAAGAAAAACCGTGAGTATAAGAATCTGGGCAGGAGTACTAATGTTCCAGGTATAGGAAAAGCAACCAGATCCAAGGAAACATTAATACTCCAGGCCCTGAACCAAGATGGCAGAGTAGAAGGACGTGCTCTCACTCCCTCTTGTGAGAACATCAGAATCACAACTAGCTGCTGGACAATCATCGACAGGAAGACACTGGAACTCACCAAAAAAGATACCCCACATCCAAAGACAAATGAGAAGCCACAATGAGATGGTATGAGGGGTGCAATCACAGTAAAATCAAATCCCATAACTACTGGGTGGGTGACTCACAGACTGGAGAACACTTATATCACAGAAGTCCACCCACTGGAGTGAAGGTTCTAAGCCCCACGTCAGGCTTCCCAACCTGGGGGTTCAGCAACGGGAGGAGGAATTCCTACAGAATCAGTCTTTGAAGGCTACTGGGATTTGATTGCAGGACTTCGACAGGACTGGGGGAAGCAGAGGCTCCACTCTTGGAGGGCACACACAAAGTAGTGTGTGCATCAGGACCCAGGGGAAGGAGCAGTGACCCCACGGGAGACTGAACCAGACCTACCTGCTAGTGTTGGAGGGTCTCCTGCAGAGGTGGGGGACAGCTGTGGCTCACCATGGGGACAGGGACACTAGCAGCAGAAGTTCTGGGAAGTACTTCTTGGCGTGAGCCCTCCTAGAGTCTGTCATTAGCCCCACCAAAGAGCCCAGGTAGGCTCCAGTGTTGGGTTGCCTCAGACCAAACAACCAACAGGGAGGGAACCCAGCCCCACCCATCAGCAGTCAAGCAGATTAAAGTTTTACTGAGCTCTGCCCACCAGAGAAACAGTCAGCTCTACCCACCACCAGTCCCTCTCATCAGGAAACTTGCACAAGCCTCTTAGATAGCCTCATCCACCAGAGGGCAGACAGCAGAAACAAGAACTACAATCCTGCAGCCTGTGGGACAAAAACCACATTCACAGAAAAGTAGACAAGATGAAAAGGCAGAGGGCTATGTACCAGATGAAGGAACAAGATAAACCCCCAGAAAAACAACTAAATGAAGTGGAGATAGGCAATCTTCCAGAAAAAGAATTCAGAATAATGATAGTGAAGATGATCCAGAACCTCAGAAAAAGAATGGAGGCAAAGATCAAGAAGATGCAAGAAATGTTTAACAAAGACCTAGAAGAATTAAAGAACAAACAAACAGAGATGAACAATATAATAACTCAAATGAAAACTACACTAGAAGGAATCAATAGCAGAATAACTGAGGCAGAAGAACGGATAAGTGACCTGGAAGACAGAATCATGGAATTCACTGCTGCAGAACAGAATAAAGAAAAAAGAATGAAAAGCAATGAAGACAGCCTAAGAGACCTCTGGGACAACATAAAATGCAACAACATTCGCATTATAGGGGTCCCAGAAGGAGAAGAGAGAGAAAGGACCCGAGAAAATATTTGAGGAGATTATAGTCGAAAACTTGCCTAACATGGGAAAGGAAATAGCCACCCAAGTCCAGGAAGCGCAGAGAGTCCCATACAGGATAAACCCAGGGAGAAACATGCCGAGACACATAGTAATCAAATTGGCAAAAATTAAAGACAAAGAAAAATTATTGAAAGCAGCAAGGGAAAAATGACAACATACAAGGGAACTCCCATAAGGTTAACAGCTGATTTCTCAGCAGAAACTCTACAAGCCAGAAAGGAGTGGCATGATATACTTAAAGTGATGAAAGGGAAGAACCTACAACCAAGATTACTCTACCCGGCAAGGATCTCATTCAGATTCGATGTAGAAATCAAAAGCTTTACAAACAAGCAAAAGCTAAGAGAATTCAGCACCACCAAACCAGCTCTACAACAAATGCTAAAGGAACTTCTCTAAGTGGGAAACACAAGAGAAGAAAAGGACCTATGAAAACAAACCCAAAACAATTAAGAAAATTGTCATAGGAACATACATATTGATAACTACCTTAAACGTGAATGGATTAAATGCTCCAACCAAAAGACACAGGCTTGCTGAATGGATACAAAAACAAGACCCATATATATGCTGTGTACAAGAGACACACTTCAGACCTAGTGACACATACAGACTGAAAGTGATGGGATGGAAAAAGATATTCCATGCAAATGGAAACCAAAAGAAAGCTGGAATAGCAATAGTCATATCAGACAAAATAGACTTTAAAATAAAGAATATTACAAGAGACAAGGAAGGGCACTACATAGTGATAAAGGGATCAATCCAAGAAGAAGATATAACAATTATAAATATATGTGCACCCAACATAGGAGCATCTCAATACATAAGGCAACTGCTAACAGCTGTAAAAGAGGAAATCAACAATAACACAGTCATAGTGGGGGACTTTAACACCTCACTTACACCAATGGACAGATCATCCAAAATGAAAATAAATAAGGAAACAGAAGCTTTAAATGACGCAATAGACCAGATAGATTTAATTGATATTTATAGGACATTCCGTCCAAAAACATAAGATTACACGTTCTTCTCAAGTGCGCACGGAACATTCTCCAGGATAGCTCACATCTTGGGTCACAGATAAATGGCCTCAGTAAATTTAAGAAAATTGAGGTCATATGAAGCATCTTTTCTGACCACAACGCTGTGAGATTAGAAATGAATTACAGGGAAAAAAACGTAAAAAAACACAAACACATGGAAGCTAAACAATACGTTACTAAATAACCAAGAGACCACTGAAGAAATCAAGGAGGAAATCAAAAAATACCTAGAGGCAAATGACAATGAAAACACGACGATCCAAAACCTATGGGATGCAGCAAAAGCAGTTCTAAGAGGGAAGTTTATAACAATACAATCCTACCTCAAGAAACAAGAAAAATCTGAAATAAACAATCTAACCCTACAACTAAAGGAACTAGAGAAAGAAGAACAAATAAAACCCAAAGTTAGCAGAAGGAAAGAAATCATCAAGATCAGAGCAGAAATAAATGAAATAGAAACAAAGAAAACAATAGCAAAGATCAATAAAACTAAAAGCTGGTTCTTTGAGAAGATAAACAAAATTGATAAATCATTAGCCAGACTCATGAAGCAAAAGAGTGAGAGGGCTCAAATCAATAAAATTAGAAATGAAAAAGGAGAAGTTACAACAGACACCACAGAAATACAAAGCATCCTAAGAGACTACTACAAGCAACTCTATGCCAATAAAATGGACAACCTGGAAGAAATGGACAAATTCTTAGAAAGGTATAACCTTCCAAGACTGAACTAGGAAGAAACAGAAAATATGAACAGACCAAATCACAAGTAATGAAATTGAAACTGTGATTAAAAATCTTCCAGCAAACAAAAGTCCAGGACCAGGTGGCTTCACAGTTGAATTCTATCAAACATTTAGAGAAGAGCTAACACCCATCCTTCTCAAACTCTTCCAAAAAATTGTGGAAGAAGGAACACTCCCAAACTCATTCCATGAGGCCACCATCACCCTGATACCAAAACCAGAAAGATACTACAGAAAAAGAAATTACAGACCAATATCACTGATGAATATAGAGGCAAAAATCCTCAACAAAATACTAGCAAACAGAATCCAACAACACATTAAAAGGATCATACACCATGATCAGGTGGGATTTATCCCAGGGATGCAAGGAATCTTCAATATATGCAAATCAATCAATGTGGTACACTACATTAAGAAATTAAGGAATAAAAACCATATGATCATCTCAATAGATGCAGGAAAATCTTTTGACAAAATTCAACATCCAATTATGATAAAAACTCTCCAGAAAGTGGGCATAGAGGGAACCTACCTCAACATAATAAAGGCCGTATACGACAAACCCAAAGCAAACATCATTCTCAATGGTGAAAAACCGAAATCATTTCCTCTAAGATCAGAAACAAGACAAGGATGTCCACTCTCACCCACTATTGCTCAACATAGGTTTGGAAGTCCTAGCCATGGCAATCAGAGAAGAAAAAGAAATAAAAGGAATCCAGGGCTTCCCTGGTGGCACAGTGGTTGAGAGTCTGCCTGCTGATGCAGGGGACACGGGTTTGTGCCCCAGTCTGGGAAGATCCCACATGCCGTGGAGCGGCTGGGCCCATGAGCCATGGCCGCTGAGCCTGCGCATCCGGAGCCTGTGCTCTGCAGTGGGAGAGGCCACAACGGTCGGAGTCCCGTGTACTGCAAAAAAAAAAAAAAAAAAAAAAAAAGGAATCCAAATAGGAAAAGTAGAAGTAAAACTGTCACTGTTTGCAGATGACATGATACTATACTTAGAGAATCCTAAAGATGCCACCAGAAAACTACTAGAGCTAATCAATGAATTTGGTAAAGTTGCAGGATACAAAATTAATGTACAGAAATCTCTTGCATTCCTATTTGCTGATGATGAAAAATCTGAAAGAGAAATTAAGGAAACACTCCCATTTACCAATGCAACAAAAAGAATAAAATATCTAGGATTAAACCTACCTGGGGAGACAAAAGACCTGTATGCAGAAAACTATAAGACACTGATGAAAGAAATTAAAGATGATACCAACAGATGGAGAGATATACCATGTTCTTGGAGTGGAAGAATCAATATTGTGAAAATGACTATACCACCCAAAGCAATCTACAGATTCAGTGCAATCCCTATCAAATTACCAATGGCATTTTTTATGGAACTAGAACAAAAAATCTTAAAATTTGTATGGAAACACAAAAGACCCTGAATAGCCAAAGCAGTCTTGAGGGAAAAAACGGAGCTGGAGGAATCAGACTCCCTGACTTTAAACTACATTACAAAGCTACAGTAATCAAGACAATATGGTACTGGCACAAAAACAGAAACATAGATCAATGGAACAAGATAGAAATCCCAGAGATAAACCCACGCACCTCTGGTCAACTACTCTATGACTAAGGAGGCAACGATATACAATGGAGAAAAGACAGCCTCTTCAATAAGTGGTGCTGGGAAAACTGGACAGCTACATGTAAAAGAAGGAAATTAGAACACTCCCAAATACCATACACAAAAATAAACTCAAAATGGATTCGAGATCTAAATGTAAGACCGGACACTATAAAACTCTTAGAGGAAATCATAGTAAGAACACTCTTCGACATAAATCACAGCAAGATCTTTTTTGATCCACCTCTTAGAGTAATGGAAATAAAAACAAAAATAAACAGATGGGACCTAATGAAACTTCAAAGCTTTTGCACAGCAAAGGAAACCATAAACAAGACGAAAAGCCAACCCTCAGGATGGGAGAAAATATTTGCAAACGAATCAACGGACAACGAATTAATATCCAAAATATAAAAACAGCTCATGCAACTCAATATTAAAAAAACAAACAACCCATTCCAAAAATGGGCAGAACACCTAAACAGACATTTCTCCAAAGAAGACATACAGTTGGCCAAGAAGCACATGAAAAGCAGCTCAGCATCACTAATTATTAGAGAAATGCAAATCAAAACTACAGTGAGGTATCACCTCACACCAGTTAGAATGGGCATCATCAGAAAATCTACAAACAACAAATACTGCCGAGGGTGTGGAGAAAAGGGAATCCTCTTGCACTGTTGGTGGGAATGTAAATTGATATAGCCACTATCGAGAACAGTATGGAGGTTCCTTAAAAAACTAAAAATAGAATTACCATATGATCCAGCAATCCCACTACTGGGCATGTACCCAGAGAAAACCATAATTCAAAAAGACACATGCACCCTAATGTTCATGTAGCACTATTTACAATAGCCAGGTCATGGAAGCAACCTAAATGCCCATCGACAGACGAATGGATAAAGAAGATGTGGTACATATATACACTGGAATATTACTCAGCCATAAAAAGGAACAAAATTGGGTCATTTGTTGAGACGTGGATGGATCTAGAGACTGTCATACAGAGTGAAGTAAATCAGAAAGAGAAAAACAAATATCGTATATTAACGCATATATGCTGAACCTAGAAAATGGTACAGATGAACCAGTTTGGAGGGCTGAAATTGAGACACAGATGTAGAGAATAAACGTATGGACACCAAGGGGGGAAAACAGTGGGGGGTGGTGGTGTGATGAATTGGGAGATTGGGATTGACATGTATACACTGACGTGTATAAAATGGATGACTATTTAGAACCTGCTGTATAAAAAATAAATTCAAAAAATCATATTAGATACTACAAGACCAAATACGTAGACTTTAATCTGGGAGAAATCAAAATGCTTTGTATGCTAAAAGAGCCTCAAGAAAAGCTGGCCACACTTTCTCTCACTTCTGTTAGAACTAAACAAAATTATCTTTTTTTTTTACACCTTTATTGGAGTATAATTGCTTTACAATGGTGTGTTAGTTTCTGCTGTATAACAAAGTGAATCAGCTATACATATACATTTATCCCCATATCTCTTCCCTCTTGCGTCTTCCTCGCACCGTCCCTATCCCACCCCTCTAGGTGGTCACAAAGCACCGAGCTGATCTCCCTGTGCTATGCGGCTGCTTCCCACTAGCTATCTATTTTACATTTGGTAGTGTATATATGTCCATGCCACTCTCTCACTTTGTCCCAGCTTATCCTTGCCCCTCCCTCCCCCCAAAAAATACTCCAGCAACATGGGGAATACACACCCTCCCCCACCTCTACCCCTACCTCCATCCCTGCCCATGCTCATGCCTTCCATTTTAGACGAGTGATTCCTATGCTATTGCTTTCATGTCTGTTCTTCTGCAGCCAGAATGAGCTACGTAAAACACAGATTTGATCTTTTTATCACTTAGCATTGTGGTACATGATGAATGTGATTGATTTTTAAGAGCTAGGTTCAGTTTAGATTTAACCAGCAGAAGAACAACCGAGGAAACAAAGACTGTGAGTAATGGAGAAGCTGCTCTCAGAAGGCCACTAGGCTCGTCCTGTGGGTAATGGAAAATAAGCTGACAAGACTGTCCTTGGCTCTTCTGAGGGCATCACACCAAATCATGCATGTGAATGGACACTTTGCGAACCGTGTTGCTGGTCAGAACACTTGGTTTGTGTTCTTTTCTGGACACTAAGAGCTAGAATAAATGTCATCTGTAGCTTCCTGAGGCTCAGTTAGATGTCGACTGGGGAAACAAAGCTTAGGGAGCAGGAGGTAGGAAATGTTGGGGTATGTAACCATAGACAATGGAACAAATGTTTGGAAGAAGGTGTAGATGGCAGTGTTGTAACAATTGGTAATGCGAAGGAAGAGGAACCTAAAATTCTGATGATGGGTGTTGTTCCAGTGAAAATCCTATTTTATTATTGTTGAATTTTTCTAAGCCTTTGAAGAACATTTCACGAATAGGGCAAGGTTCTCATTTGTCATGGACACTCAGCCTCCTTAAAGATTCTGTTGGTAGTTTTGGCAGGTGTTAACGGATGTGAATCTTGTGTCATCCGGATTTTTATATATTACAATACGGCAGTAGGGCCACAGGATGCGGTGAGGTCAGTATGAAGTTCAGTATCATCAGTGACCAGGGGTGTTGCAGGATTAATAGGTATGAATGTTCTTTCTGAGTTCCTTAATCATGTCCTTGGGGAGAGGTTCGTGCTTCACAAGTAGTTAGGAATGGACTACCGTACTTCGTTCTGGACAACAAACACCAAAAGTCCCACGTTACTTTGTGAAAAGTTTGAGAAACATTTCATTGGCCTGAAGGCAGGGTCACAGCACAGAGGTATTTTATCTGCTTATATCTACTCATGTAAATCACATAGGTGTAGAGAACTCTGAATATGGGCAGTGTCAGATAAAGCTTGTATTGTTGGGTACCATGGGGGTTGCTTTTTTTTTATTGGAGTATAATTGCTTTACAATGTTGTGTTAGTTTCTGCTGTAGGACAGAGTGGATCAGCTCTATGTATACATATATCCCCTCCCTTTTTAGCCTTCCTCCTACCTCCACCCCCCCATCCCATTCATCTAGGTCATCACAGAGCACCGAGCTGATCTCCCTGTGCTATACAGCAGCTTCCCACTAGCTATCTATTTTACACATGGTAGCGTGTATATGTCCATGCCACTCTCTCAGTTTGTCCCACCCTCCCCTTCCCCTCCTGTGTCCACAAGTCCATTCTGTACATCGGTGTCTCTTTTCCTGCCCTACAAATAGGTTCATCAGTACCACTGGATCCAACTTTCAATGAGAAGTGGTTTGGCTTTCAGTGTCCTCAGTAAGGAACTAGCACTGAAAAAGTTCTGGAAGTTATGGGAGAGGGCTATTGATTCCAAATATTAGTAGGACTCAGATGATTTGAAAATCAAAATGGAAAAAGAATCAGACATTATTCTTTCTGTAAAAGCAGAAGGCTAGTTTTGTTTTGTTTTGTTTTTTTTGTCAGCTATATACCTATAAATCATGATTTCATAAGCTTTGGCCCCAAAAGTGTGCAGTCATCACATTTAGGGGCACCAGAAAAAGTGGGAGTTAATAGTAGTATCTGTTTTTCTGTCTGTCCAGGGCTAATGCCTAAATGTGGGAGCTAGAACAGCTGAAGATAGAAGATGGTAGCAGGTCTAAAAGTATTTTCCCCGACCTCATTTTTTAAAGCCAGTTAATCATTATCATGGACCATGTTCCCATTGATAAATATACATAACTACTGGGTATAATGATGTTCTTGTCTGAGAGGGGGAAACGATTGAGATTTGTGCTGCCCCCTTGGGAAAATTCTCACTTTTTTGTCTCCTCTGCAGGAAGTGTCAGAGGTAAAATGAGACGACCAACCCTAGGAAGTCACCCCAATTTAATCAATGCCAGTGGATTAGTATTAGCTAATACTAACCAGGGGAGTATATTTGCTATTTAATCTAGACTGGAGAGAAGGAGAGAGAAGATGAGCCAAGAATGCCTTGGACTTCAGAAGCCCCCCAAAACTGTGACCTCAGAGAAGTGAGTGGGAGCTTGGTGACTGAGTTCCACAGCATTGCATTTACCCATAGGGAAATAGGTAGGGTTCACAGCACTGTCAGCCCCATGTTAAGCTTTGGCCTGGAGAGTGAAGAGCCTCCAGTCACATCTCTTGGAGTGGGATGTGTTGCTTTCTCAAGTTTCATTTTGAGGACTCAGCAGCTTCAAAGCATTTGTTCGTTTGTTTGGTTCTTGTGTATTTTGGGGGGGGAACAAGGTAAAGTAAAATGATTAGGCAAAATATATCCATATTAAGGTCATATGCAAGGCATGATTTTACCCGATGTTCTTTGCCATTCTACTCCATCTAGGGAAATTTCTCTCAACTCCTTTTCATTCTCAAGCCCTTGTTTAAGTGCTCTCATGGTTTTGGCTTTCTGCACCACAGGACGGCCCCTAATAGACAATAAATATACTGCTCTGGAGATGAATTTCAAATGTTGAGTCTTCCAGCAAAGTTGAAATTTAGCCAAATATCTTCTCCCATTCCTGTTTTTTATTCCTTATAATTTCTGAGAAACTTTCCTGCTAGCAGACCTCTCAGACAGTGACAAACTGGATCCTCATTAAAACAAAGAAAGGTTAAGGGGCAAAAATAACCTATTTAAAATGAGGTAACTCACCAGTCTTTCAGCTGTAAATTGACAATAGGATTTATATAAATCCATAATTGTATCTCTTTTACCTGCAGTTAGGCTAGTTAATGATAAAAAAAAGTATACAGCTGATTGTGTGGCTTTAATGAGGATTCTTTTTACAGAGTTAAAAAAACCCACCAAATTAAATTCTGCCAATTTACTCCATTGCAAATTGAGCACCACCCTGTGAGAAAAGAGAAAAAATAGAGGAAAAAGAAAAGAAAAAAGAAAAGAAAAAAAATCATCAAGTAGCTTAAATCAGTTACAGCTAAATGTGTAAGTCAGCATGTGCTTTAGCCTTTAGTCATGAAGAATATAGTAGATTTTAAAAATAAATGGCTTTCTGCTGAGCCTTCATTGCAATGGCTTTCTGACTTTTAATTAAATTTTCAGTACTTGTGGATGCTTGCTCATGTACCCTGGCCACAGAGCCCGAATTGCCTCCATCATTAAGAGGAGTGGAAAACCCAATTGGAGATTATTAAGCTTGTTCATTTCTTTGTTATCAGTAGCTGGTGATACTCTCTCGTTTTTACTTGTTAAATAAGGATGGAGCTTTCTACCAGCATATTTTTCAAGAATGAAATAAGCTCTTGTAAACAGAGCATGATTAGCCCTAATGCAGGAGCTTGTTAAATGTTCCTCATTATACATTTCTGGTCTGTTTCATCAGTGTTAAATGAACTTAATGTAAATTAATAAAAACAGGTTTGCGTTATTTGTAACAGGATTGAAAGTAAAGAAGAAAACTGTAAGCAACACCAAACTCAGCAACTGAAGTTTGCACTTGTCCTCTGTTGCCCTTTCTATTCTATGGAATTGAATAAATTGTTCCAAAGGTTTAATATTTAGTCTTTTGGAATGGAGCACTACAGTTTAGGTCTTACATTAGAGATTTGCTAAAACTGCTAATTTGGTGCTTTTCTGCAAATTTTATCTTTGCTCCTTTTGAACTTCCCAGAAACAAAGAGATCTATGAGAATTATGTATTATTGTAGGAACCAATCTCCAACAAAGGAATTTGAATTTTTATACCAACAGGGTCAAGAACAACATAATTTTGGCTCTAGACCTAATGGTTGGTTTTAAATTCATATTTGTTTTGATTTCTAAAAATGAGTTCATTGCAGACACAAGACAAATGTGTGATGTAAATTCACATTGTTTTAAACAGCGACATACTTAAAATACAAGGCTTCTTCTCCTAATTAAGGGGAAGCCAAACTGAAAAGACACTTAAACATGCACAGAAGGTCAAAAAGCTAAGGGTCGGTAATCTAAGTGATAAAATGGTTTATCTCTGAGATGTGGAATTAGATGCCCATGAGCAAGTAAGAATAATTGGGGATCCCAGCATTTAAAATTTCAGGACCTTCATTAACTAAAGTCGAATGTGCCTGAATTTCAATCTCCTTTAGATTATATTGTCAGGAATGTGAGGCTACAGGGACTTCAACTTTGTGGTTGTTGATGGGGCTAGTGGAACATCCGTATGTGATAGTTGTGGTTATTTGTTACCTCCACAAACA
Organism: Globicephala melas; assembly: GCF_963455315.2. Lineage (NCBI taxonomy): Eukaryota > Metazoa > Chordata > Mammalia > Artiodactyla > Delphinidae > Globicephala > Globicephala melas. Next base: position 108,551,758 of record NC_083314.1, read on the forward strand.
TCGAATGCTCACAAGGGCTGAGCTAGTGTTTAAAATTTTGTGAAACCAAGATAAAAGCTACTAAGTTATGAAAAAATGCATCATGCACCTGAGGATGCAATCTTATTTTCTGTAGGAGTTTTCTGGAACTTAACTTTTTACTAAAAATTTTGTAGCCCACAGGTTCCTAGTGGATATTAACCATTTGTATAATGTCAGTGGTAACAAATTCTAAGAGAACGTCATGTTCACAGTCCAGAAAACACAGAACGTATTCCACAAATATCACCCATGGCAGATATAACTAATTGTTCACAGCACTCTTTCCTGCTCAGCCTGGATTAGCCTCAGACTCCTTCTCAGCACAGTAATCTAGGCACGCCCTACCAAGAGATCGCAGTTGTTACCTGAGATGAGGCCTTTTTTGCCGTCACTATTCTAATTAGTGAAAGTTTGTATTCCTTAGATTGAGTTAGAAAATCTTTTTAACTTTTGTGGCTGAAATATTTTAGATTGTTTTCTGCCTTAGTTGGGAATGGTGAACACATTTTAATTGTCATGTCATGATTCATTTTAATCTTCACTCCCTGGAGATCTTATTGTGCTTCAGTGCCATCATTATGAAAATTAATTTTATTTTCATAATGAATTATATATTCAGAAAGCACAGCAGATTAGACTGAAATTGTACTGAACTCAGGATATGTACTGGGAAATTTCTCTTTCTCCCTCCTTCCTTCCTTCCTTCTTTCTAACGCATCCTGGATTCCTTGGGATATGGTCGTATAACCAAGAAACAATTTACGTTTTCCAAAGCATGGCTTAGAGGAAAGGCAGAACGTAGGCTTTCTGAAATGTCCGGTCAATGTTAAAAATGTTGTCCATCTGGTTTTGTCACAGAGTTCTCCACTTTGAACCTCAGCCTCATTCTGCTTTGTTGCTCTCTGTTTACCTTATGCCCTGGTTCGACTTTGATCTTATCCTCTGATATTTCCATGCTGGCTTCCTTGTTACTGGTCCTTTGACTGGATTAGGATACATAGTTCTCTCTTCTCTTACTCCCCAAGTAAAGCATTAAAAACAGATTCTGATTTATTGACAGACAGCTTTTATTCAAAGAGCTCTATTTAATGGTTTACTAAATGTATTAACTAAAGAACAGCAAGCTGAAACCCATTCTTGCTGGTATGTAATAAGGACCAACCAGTAATTCTCTGTGTGTCTGAGTGTAAAGGTCACAGGGAAAAGTTTAGGCATTTCAGAACAGCCTCAGACATATCAAATCTTAACTTAGTATAAAGAAAGGAAATTTAAAGATTTGACATGTTGCCTACAGGTAGAGTAAATGTGGTAACAATAAATGGCTCTAGATGATCACAAAATCAATTTAAGTGATACACGAAAGAGTAACAAGAAAATATTCTTAAAATTGGAAGAAAAAGGAATGAATCATATGTTTGTGAAATAATAATAATTTAATAATAATAGTAGTGATGATGATAAAACATTAATTGAAGACTTACTATGTGCTCACGCTATTCTAAGAGCTTTAAATATATTAACTAATTTCATAATCACTACAACTCTATGGGGTAGCTACTATTATTTTCTCCATTTGATGAATGAAAACACTGAATCGTAGACAACGAATGACTTGTTCATTGTATACAGCAAGTAAATGCCAGAGCTGGGAATTAAATTCAGGGAATCTGACTCTAGAGTCTACATTGGTTTAGTTGTGCTTTCTGAAGCCAAGTGCTGTGTTTTTCTCTTAGCATTCTTGGACTTACACTAAGAAAGAAGCTTTGTAGGTACAGTCACATCTTGAGCCAAGCTCTTTTGGCAGAAATAATAATGCTAGAAAGAGTAGGGGAAAAGAGAGGCTTCTGGAGACTGATAGAAAATGGGAGTATTACCCAAAGGGCATTCACTTTTATCAGTACAAATGTGCTAACCTCCAAGAAGTCAAAATGAAGCAGAAATCAGAAAAGAGTCACCAAATCTCAGACTTTTGCATAGAACTGGACCTCAAGATAGGATTATTCTTCATTATTAATTTACCTGATTTCTTTTATGATTAGGTGTTGGGGAAGAAATGAGATTATTTGTTACTTTATTGGATGGTTTGAAAATGTTCATAGGCACCAAAGGAGGTGAGTGACCAAAGCTTCGAGTTGGTGTTAAAGCAAGAGCTGGCACAAGGCAAGATGAGGAGCTGGGTCAAAATCTACCATCTAGTTAGGAAGCAGTAGAACAAATGAAACTGGAAGGTGCAGGTAGGTGATCTAAACGAAGTCGATGGCGGTGATGATGATGGTGAAGTTCTGGGGTAGGGAAGGTCTGGCCATTGGTTGACACCCTGATCATCTGACAAAGTTGATCGTGGTGTACCCTAAAGCAGTTGCTTTTAAGAGCTTTCGGTGTGTTTTGGATCAATTCTAAGAAGTTGCCTTTTAGAAATAGATTACTACTCTTTTCATACTTATTGAACATCTAATATGTATGAAGACTTGTGCAGAATCCTAAGATGAACGCAGGGATCCTTATAGGTAGATTTAAAAAATAATAGGCAGTCATGTTTTCCTTTGGCTCCACTCATCCCCCTCACATTCGCAATGCTGACGTAGTTGAGGGTCACTCGGAGCGGTACCATCAGCCATCCATTTAATTTTCATTAAAATTCTCTCTTCTCTGCCACCTTTCAGGCAGGTACTGAAAGGGCCTAGGTAGGTGCTAATTTGCACAGTTAGAACATCCTCTCCTCTATTCATCCTTCCACACATAGGCTGTTTATCAAGTAAATGTACACAGTGTGTTAGAACCTAAAAATATGACACAAAAACTTGAAAAAACTGATGAGGGAACTAAGAAGTTATAATTCTGACTTCTGAAATCTGCAGTTTATTTCAGGGAAAAAAAGAAAGCAAAGGAAGGAACATTTCTTATTCATATAATCTTAGGAATATCTTAACAGGTGGTGAAATTTCTTTCTAGAATGCTAGGTAATCTTATCAGTTGAAAGTAATCCCTGTGATATTTAGCAGAAGTGAGGATTGCCACAGAGGCTGCTCTGGCGGACTTCCTTTGGAGGGTTCTTTGAAGAACTTTGAGTGGTTTTCATTCATGTTTGCCAGTTTCACAGATTTTCTCAACATGAATTCAAACAGCAGAGGGAAACCCTAAATGCATTTTTTTTTCAGTTAATTTTCTGAGAGGAGTTTTCTCAGAACCAGTCTGGCTTGTGTGTCACTCTGATAGGGCAAAAGGCCCCAAACATAACTATTCAACTTCCCCGGTCCTGCCCTTCTTTCATTTGCCCTGCAAAACAGCCCATGAATGGATCAACTGGCATAATTGGGAAGCTATGCAATAGCAATAAAATGCTGTAATAATAATAACTACAACTTATTAAACACCCAGTCCATAACAGGCGCTCCACGTGTACCATTTCTTTTAGTTCTTGTGGCAACACTGCAGGGCGGGTACTATCCCTATTGGTTGGTTGGGAAAAGTTAAGTGATCTTAGCCCCTCAACCAGTGGTTGAGCTGGGGTTCAAAGAAACCTCTGCCGATTGTAAAGCCAACGTCTTCAACACTACACCATCCTGCTTCCCTATCTTGCCTGCTGTTAAAAAAATTTTGTGTCACCTACTCCATGCCAGAAATGAAGGAACAGCCATCGCCATGTTAAATAGTTAAATACTTCGAGGGGCCAGTCAGCCCCACCTGAGCATTTCTGATCACTGTTTGAGAACTAACGCTTTGGGCACAAGCTTAAAAATTAGGCAGGTGGGTTGGCTGGATGGGATTTAAGGCCCGGGAACTCTTTGCTGAGCAAGGTGCTCCTTCCTGTCAGAATACGTTTCCATAGAGTCCTGCAGCCTGCAAGCTGGTAGCACCTCCTCCTGCTTCTGCCTCCTAGTGGGCTGTCTGAGGGAGGCTATACATATGTATTAAGTTATTAGGCGGTGGTATGGGTTCTCACAAGTTCAAACACAAAGCATGCTGTGTCTCTGCTCGAGCATCTCCAGGAGGGCCTGGATTAATAGAAATGCAAATGGAGCATCTGCACAAGGCCATATGATTAGAGCCTCCCCCTCACACCTCAAAGTCAAGAGCAGAAAAACACTGCCTGCGAAATACAACAAAAAATGGTGATATAATATGCAAAGTCTGTTACCATTTCAACAGCAGTCAGCAAAACATTTCTACTCACACCACTCAGAACAATTCTGCCCCAACTTTATTATGTAAGCTAATGTTTTTCGTCGGGATAAACTTGCCGTTGGTGTGTTAAGAGTCCCTACTGACTCCTTTAATGCTTAAGATTCTGCACACCCTTGTCTGGCCCATTCTGGAAAGATGCTATTAAAAGAAGAAGTGGGGCTTTCATTTTTTTTTTTTTTTCACCTCTGCTCTCTTCATCTCTCTGGGGTAGAAATGCGATGGTCAAAGAAGGAGTCAGCCCAGAGTTTACTTTTTCGGCTTTAGGAAAGGGCTAGTGATCTCAGCCTGCCAGGGCCCGCCTTCCAGCCTGGTCTGGTGTGAGTCATGGCCTTCCCCAAGTTGGTCTGGGCTGTAGGGCCAAGTTTCAGGTTTCATCTCCATTTGAGTCAGATGGCTTCCATCTCTTTTGCAGCTGCACTCTTAATCCTGTGCATTGGCAGATATCACTCTGTCACTTCTCAGGACAGGGACCAAATCCCAGCACTATCACCAGCAGTGTTCCGTATAGGTGTGAGGGATGATCGAATGCATGAATAAGCAAAAGAACAAAGAGGCTGCCTGCATCTCAGTGCGTGCTGTGGGCAGGAGGGATCTGTGTGAGGGAGTGTGGATGAATTAGTGCAGCCATTCCCAATGGAGAAACAGCTCGGAACCCACCTGTAACTGTCCCTTGTCTCTTTTTTTTTTTTTTTTTTTTTTAGCTGTACGTGGGCCTCTCACTGCTGTGGCCTCTCCCATTGCGGAGCACAGGCTCCGGACACACAGGCTCAGCGGCCATGGCTCACGGGCCCAGCCGCTCCGCGGCATGTGGGATCATCCTGGACCAGGGGAAGAACCCGTGTCCCCTGCATCGGCAGGCGGACTCTCAACCACTGCGCCACCAGGGAAGCCCCCCTTGTCTCTTTTTGCTAGTGTTTCCCCTCCCTGAACTCATCCTTCTTCTTTGCTTCGGTTGGTTAATTTGGCCGATGTTTGCCTATATGACTTTAAAAAATAATCTTTCTCCAGTCATGACCCTGCAGGGTTATACAATTGAGTGAAGGATCACAGCTCTTTCCTGTCTCACAGCTACAGGGGGCACCTATGTGGCTGGGAGTGAGTCACGTCTAGGGATAGTTTGTATTTTCTATGTTCAGGCAGCTTCATACTTTGAGGGACTGCTGAGTTGCTGGAGAAGTCATTGAGAGACTCATCAGAGTTGGTGCCTATGTTTATACTTAGTTGTATTTCTGGAGAACATTATTCATTAGAGTACATTGCTCATGAAGTGTCGCAGTAGATTTTCTTACCTTATTCATACAAGACATCCCATCTACTGCCTTCTTTTATTTTTTTGTTATTATTTTTTTTAATTTTTATTTTATATTGGAGCATAGTTGATTAACAATGTTGGTTAGTTTCAGGTGTACAGCAGAGTGATTCAGTTACGCATATACATGTATCTATTATTTTTCACATTCTTTTCCCATCTAGGTTATTACAGAATATTGAGCAGCTTACTGTAGTGACACTCCAATACCGCCCCGATTTCTCACCTGGGCTAAGCTATCTTCTTCTGGCCTCTGGGCTCTCTCCACCATTCAGTTATACACACACACACACTTCTTCCAGATTCATCATGCTAAACGTAGCTCTGGTAACTCTTCAGCTAAACATCTTCAACGACTTCCCATTGCCTAATAAGTAAAATGCAAGCTTCTTATTCTGGCATTCAAGGCCGTCCAGGATCTGGCCCAGCCTGCATTTTTCAACATTTTAAATTGCCTGTACTCCATTCACACCACACAATTCATCATTCCCTCTCACTGGAAACCCCTTACCACTGTTCACTTCACTTAAAATGGAGCTCCGTCTCAGCCCTACCCCACGTGCAGACCTGTCCTTCAGGAAGCATCTTAACTGTCACCTTCTGTTTGAAGCTTACCAAATGTGTCCCAGTGATTTCTTTGTGTGACTGCTCATTGCACTTTGTCCCTCTTTTTGCCCAGTATCCTGATTTCCCTTGTGTTCCAGGTGATGCTTGTCCCTTGGGTAGGTAGGCGATAGATATTTATTGAACAAGTGAAAGAATGTTGAGTGACTGAGTACCTCTGTCTTATCTCCCTTTAGAGTTTGTGAGATTCCTGAGGGGGCAGCAGTGTGATGTAGCAGAAAGCATTCGGGCCTGGGGGTCGGAGAGACCTGGGTGGGAGCTCTCTGCCTCACTGTTTATTAACTCGGGGCCCTGGGTGAGCTACCCAGCTTCTCTGCACCTCACCTCTATCAATGCCCTTTGAATGTGTGAACTTCTGTGGATTTTTTTTTTTGTTCATTGGCATGTTCTGTACTCCCTGGAAATATTGAAAAGCAAAGCATTAGTTGTCTTACAGATACAGAACATTCTCGTCACATATAAATCATGACATGAACTGGCCTCATAATATACACCACAGAGCTAGTAAGATTTCACTTGAAAAATAATGAGGCAGGTAAGTGTTACATGATCACATTAGCATCTACCCCTTTGACAACTAACTCTGAACAATGGAAACTGTATGTTTGCTTTTAAAGACAGACTATACGTTTTGTTAGTTTAACTAATTTGGGCACCTGGTAATGGAAATGACACAAGGCTGCTAATCCAAACATCTGTGATGAGGAATTCCTTGGAAAAAGAGAGAGAAGGAGGGAAACGTTTCCACAGTGATTTCTTGCATCTGCAATCCTAAATCTAATTTAGTATTAGTGCTCCTGACAGGAAAAGAAATTTCAGGACAGTTACTCACACTTTTGAAGGTTTTATTTGGTTTAACCTCAGAAATAACTGTACTGATGGTGCTGAGTGCTCTCAGGTGCGGGTTTTCTCTCTGAAATAATGGATTCTTGAGTTTCTTCTCTTCCTAAAATGAGGTCTGAGGTGCTGTTGGAGCTTCTTGATCAGTGGCTTTAACTACTGTGTGATGCTGTAACATAACAAAAAGAATCCTCCACCCACTTCGTGGGGTATTTCTTTGAGAACACGTAGGAAGGCGGGAAGCCTCACCTACCACGACATAGATGTTAATGTGATGGGCAGCAGGCCTCGCTGAGCCAGGTTCCCAGCATCGTCTACCTCCCCTGTGACCAGGGCTGCTCTGTGCCCGCCACTGAGTTATGAAGAGAATTCCATCCATGTCTCAGGTCCTCTCTGGCAGTCATTTACATTTTGTTTACAGCATTGTCTCCCTTTCATGGCATTTGTCCTTTTCTTTCAAAACTTCCCTCTGGCTTCTTGTCAAGCTACAGTAGTAAACATAAAACTCATTTTTCTGTTGGGCCTGAGCTAAACAACCAAACAAGAGATCATCGATCTTATAACGGACACTACAGGTGTCATATTACATTATGTCATAGCATTGGCAAAAGAAGGAGTTCCAGTTTTGGTATGGGATGTAATTCAGCACAGGACTAGATTTTTATTTGTATATTTTTGCTTTTTTCCTTGTCTCATATAATCTATTAAGAAATCTCTAAAAAAATCACGAACATTTATGTAGTTCTTTACAGTTTATAAAGCACTTCTCACAAAATTTTTCTTTTTTAATAGAGCATCCCTGTAAACATGATGTTGTTTTTATTATTTATATTTTTCTGATGATGAAACTGAGGCAGGGAGGTCTCACAAGTTAAGTAATGGAAATCATGGGTCACCTTTTAATGGTTACAGCCCTGCCACCTGCAGACTTCAGTAACACCAGGACTCGGAGCTCCACTCTCCGACAACAAGAACCTGGGGCACAAGACAAGGCCTGGTTTCCAGAGCCTGAGATAGAACTGGCCTGAAGGTTCCAGACCATGAAGTCGAGAGCGATCTGAGGCATGGAAGAAGCCCAGATAAAAGCCAGGCAGGCACTTTAGAAGTGTCATTCTGAGGGGGCAGCAGAAGAGGCAGACCCAAGGAGGAGGTAATAGGATAGAGCTTGTGCCAGCACACCAGGCTGTGAGGGTCTAGATTAAAGTTGGAGCTTGGCGGGAATCCCTGAGTCATAAAAAATAGCCGCAGCCCTTTGGTACAAGACATTTGTAGCCCTGGCCGTGATCTTAGAGAGCGAGCTCCGATGTCAGATCATGAATTTGGGAATGTTGAGTTCATCCTTAAGAATGACAGTCTCCAGAAGATACAGCAAATAAAGTGAAGAAACATCTGAACACATGTTATGCATGGGAAATAGAAACGGCACTGCATCTAGTGAGTGCTAGGCCATCTCTCTCTTCCTTCTTTCTTTTCTCTTATTTGACTTTCTCATCTTTCTCTATCCTCCTTCCCTCCTCCCACCTCCCTCCTTCATTTTGTTTCTTATAGTACAATTACTTGACACTTTGCTAGAGACTGTGTGAAGCTCCGGGGATGCAAATATGACCGAGAAAAACATTTCCACATTTTTGTCAATGTGGAAAGCTGTGTGCCTACTTCTGAATTATTTTTGTCTACATTTTTAAACTTTTCACCTCAAGTAGGTGAATTCATGGGTTGAAACAATTTTTTAATCATTTTGGATACTGTTACTGAGTGTCTGTGTCTGTGTGTTTTTGTGTTGTGTGCACACACAAAGAAATATATTACTTACTGACTGGGGTATTTAAGTATGATAAGGAATACCCATAGTTTGAAGTCATGAGTTAACTTTTCATATCTCTTGTATCTTTCATATAGCCCATCTCATTTGTATAAACCCAGCAAGCAGGCAATAAATGTTTGCTGATTTATTATCTTTTTTTTCCCCACTAACTTCAAGCTTTCCATAAATCTCTGGTCCTAGAAGAGAATGGTTTGTATTTTAGTATTTTAATATACTCTTCCTATATGATTTAAAATACACTTTATCATTCTTCACCTTGCTTTCACTTGTTGGCTGGATGCTTAAACAAAGCAGGTCTGAAGATAGCATGGGGGTTGGTTAAGATAGTTGTACAGGTAATGTATAGAATCCTAAACCCTTTGCTATGGAAGCAAAAGTGTTTTGGGCGTGAAAAATGGAGATTGTCTTTCTGTGTAGACAACAGTTAGCCTGGGTAGCAATGTATATTTTTAATTAGTATTCTTCATTAATAAATATTTTCCTTTATGGATTGCATGACTGTACAAATATTACAATGTTCAGGAAGAGGGTAGAGGAGTTAATCAAAATATACAAACTGACCCTAGAGCCTCACTGTTCATGTCCCTTTCTTTTCTGAGAATCCGTGTGTTAATGGTCATGAAAGAACTTTGAACAGGAAATAGCACTAAATCAACAAGAGGTATTATATTATTACCATTTAGCATTCACAGTTCATCAGCATGCACGTTCCCTATCCCAAGATACCAAAATTCAAAGCACTGGAGAGAGTTAAGCTTTACCTTCATGGGCTTGTCACTGAGATTCAAGAACAGTTTATGGAAAATACTACCTAATATTCTAATTATGTATGTCTATTTTATTTGAGCTCAGACATTTCAAAATCCCTTGTGCATAGTTTTTCCAAATGATCGCCCAAATCAAAATTACACAGGCAAAAAGGAGGAATAATTAGCAAAATGAGAAGCTAGATTTGGGGCTCATATCATTTTCTATTCTCTATCATTTCTATGCTAATTGCTTATCTTGGGAGCCCATTCTGGGAAGTCGTAGGAGGTGGATTTTCAATATGTGTATACCTGGATGTGGGGCCTTGTCAGTACTCTTCAAGCAAGTGAACAGCATCTGTGGCCCCAGAAAATCCTCCCTCAAGTGATATGGGGAGACAGCAATTCCTCTTAACCGGAAGAGACTCTCACCTGAGATTTTCCAGGGGCTGATTCTAATTCACTGTATCTCCTGGACATTTTATGAAAGAGAAAGAGGCAACTAAGGAATATTCTCCCACTCCACAGATAGTCTCACTGAAGTTATCTGTCTCAAGTTGTAGATTGTGGTCAAAAGTAATACCTAGCCCTGAATTTATTGTGTAGGTAATTCACCAACCTAAGTAGAAGATCAGATAGGACTACAAAGTCCAAGAAAAAAGAAAGTATTTACAATGGTAACAAAATGCCTATAGGACCCTCTGTCTTTTCCCAGCCCCTCACCTCCCAAGCAGATAATACTGGCTACTAATTGCTTAGTAAATCTAAAGACAGATTTATTTCATCCAGCATCAGGAGAAGATCATGGAAGAGACAGGAGACCAGATCTGAAAAGATGGACTAAGCCAACTGGATTCTTTTGAGAAACTGAGCAAGTTGCCAGTGAGGAGATGGGACAGAACAGGATGCATCAAGAGATGTCGAGGTGGAGAAAGGCCGTGATGGGCCACGTGCAGGCTGAGGAAAGCCAAGGACGCTGGCCGATAGGGAGGAGAGCAAGCCACCAACCCGTGTCAACCAGAGACGGATCACAAAGGCTCCAGGAGAGATGAGCTGCTCCCCAGAGCGCTCAGGGACTAGCATGAGCTCCAGTGAAGCCTGTTGCAGTTCTTGGGCTCCATTAAGATCATTATATTTGTTATCACTCCAGTGTATCCTTATATTAACTTACTTGTCACCCCCCTCAACGTGTTCTTTGAGTTATCTTCTGTTTCCTGCAATCACATCAACCAGACATAAAACTCTTTGACAAAAACAAACAACACTCCTCCTTCCCACAGGAAACAACCAACAACATTCCTCAGCATCTGTTACAAAGCAGGTTTGCATTTATCTCTACAATGAGAGATAACGTAGATGGTTGGCAGAAGCCATCTTTTTCTTGCTCTGCTGACTTATTGCTGTTTAAGGGCTTTTGGTAACCCTGGTGGAGATCAGGTCACCTAAACTCATGGTCCTCAACCAGCCTTTATTCAACTGAGTAATCTGCAAAATAGTGATGTGCAAAACCTTTCAAAGTGGAGACTGAACTGACAGTCTTGTCTGGGGTTTCAGTGGTTTCTAATACTCCTGTCAAAGTTCCTTGTAGAACTGTATTGATTAAGTCACCGCTGCTTGCAGGAGGGCGGGGCGGTGGTGAGGGGGGAGAGAGAGAGAGAAAGTAAACAACTGAGTTATGGTGATGACCTAGTCCTAAGTCATCAGGTAGATCTCCTTGCTAACAAATTTCCTGGTTAACAGGTAGGTTGTCACACGGAACAATGCCCTCATTCAGTCTCTTTGAAAGCCAATGATATGAGTCAGGGGCTTCCTACCGCCCTACATAATGCCAATACATCAACAGTGTTCTGTGGCTAGCTGAGAACCCCTTAGGCCCTGCTGTGTTGCAGCTCTCCTGAGTGGTAGGAGAGAGAGAGGGATCTGGACCTGTTTTGATTTCTTGAGAAAAGTTCTGAGCTTGTTGTTTTGTGGGAGGTATAAGATGGAAGAGGATATAGGGCATTACAGATACCCCAGATATGAAACAGAAAACATCTCTCTCCATCAGGAATTTGTACACAGGGGTATGTTCCTGCTGTGCTCCTGAAGTCAGCGTCTGGTCTTTGTGCTCTCATTGCCAAGTGATGGATCCCAGGCATTTCAGGTAACAAGCTACCTGCTGTCTGAGTGGAAGTATTTAAATTCCTGCTGTTTTTCATCATTCAAGTTGTTTCTCCCTATGTTTCTCCTGCTAGGGAGCAAGGCTGCCATATGTACAGGGCCACATGGCTGGCAAAACAGGAGGATCATGTTTGGTATTGGATTTATTTGATGGCATCACATTCCTGGCAGCTGGGCTTAGGCAGGATTTGCTTTGGCAATTCTGGGAGGAAGGTGTCATCATTTTGCTCTAATTTATAGACTATCTACTGAGTTCTAGTCTAAGCTGAAAGGTTGGAGGCGTGTTAGTGTGATGAGCATTGCCTAACAACTAGGATGGAGTCATCGTAATTATTTTGAATGTTAGCTTCAAACCTTAGAGTCATTCAGTTTTGAGGAGTGCTTAAGATCTTGGGTTCTGGTGTGGAGAGGCCTGGGTTTAGAGCCAGGCTCCACTTCTACCACTGTTTGGCATGGAGCAAATCACCTCACTTCTCCAAGTCTCAGTCTCCTTATTTGTAAAGTAAGGATAAAACAGTAGCCATCTCACAGGATTGTTTTAAGGATAAATGAGGTGACGCCTGTGAAGCCCTGCCCTTATGTCTGTCACACAATGAACATTCAATAAATATTAGCTATGTAGGCTTGTGTCAGATGTGGACAGCTGGTCACTTCTTATCCTTCTCTTGTACCTTCCTTGACCCAGTTTGCAATGCTCAAAGTATTAGACAGCTTGTAGAAAAGATGTAAGATTTATTTTCTACTTTTTTCCTTTAAATATTTCAGGAAGCTGAACTTTGCAAGATTCATGCCAAATGCAAAGCAGTTCAAAGGAGTATAAATGCTGGCTTTTTTGGTGGCCCTGCCTTTCAGAAAATACTAGGTACGTGAGACATGAAGGCAATGTGATAATAATTCTCTGTGTCATAAGTGTGTCACTGAGTGTTATCCTTAGCTTTCTATTGGTGACTTTAATTTTAACAAATTTGTTTCATCTCTCCTGTTCTGTTCCTGCTGGCTATAGCCCAAGTTCAAGGTCTAGGCACATAAATGGAATCAAAGAATCATAGATCTTGGTTGAAAGGGACTTGAAACGTTGTTCATTCTTGTTGCACGTGGCAGCTTGCTCTTTTGTCATGCATGTTTTGGGTATACTCTGGTGGTTCTGGAAGGTTCTTATGGGAGAAGTGTTGAGAAGGCATTATATGAAGAAAAGAAGGTGATTGTAATGTAGTGCCATAAGAAAGTCCACAAAAGCTTTTTGAAGAAGTGGAAAAAGAAAACAACAGATGAAAATAAAGGAGGAATAATATGTTTGAAAAATTAGACTATATAAGAGTGAAGTTTATGTTTGAATTAGACTGCAACAGGAAATTTTCTGGAGGTTATAGGAATGAATATCAATATTATCAAGACTTACGAAATGCATTTAAAAGATACCTTAAGTAGCTTCTGTTTCTAGAAGGCCCAGAAAAAGCTCTCCTTCCAGTGATCTATTAAAGTCGTGAATATTATGATCAAGACTTAGTTTCTGAAATTACAATGTAGGGACTCTTAATTTTACTTGACTTTTTTTTCTAAGCAATAGATTTGTCTGCAAGTCGTGAGAGTCATAATACTAAATAATCATGTTATTGTTCAAGATGTTCAGCCATGAAAAAACCCAGTAGTGATGCTGAATGGACTGAGAAAAAAAAAAAAGACCTACATTCATATTTTTTATTTCAAGTGCCGAAGTTGGATAGTTGAGAAATTAGCCTGTTCATTTTATGTTTCTGGAAAAATGAAGGCAAGCTTCATTTTAGTCTCTGCAGTCAGACATAGCCAGATGACATGCCAAAGTAACAGACCACACTGGCAGCTGTAAACAAGCTAATCCTTTTATTTATTAGAGCGATAGAACATGCATAATACATTGGACTCTTGTTACCTATAGAGAATTGCTCAGTTATAGCAAGATAGAGGCAGTACTAGTTGAAGAACATTTGTGTAATGAATCCACATGTGTAGGAAAGAAGACAATAATTTATTAGAAAATTAGTAATATTATTGAAGAGTCTGTTGGCCTGGGCCAGTCGAATTATTCACCATTAAGTAATTACTTTAGATGCAGCAGGTGACCTTGTAACCAACTCAACTGTTCCAACCTAGAAGTTTTCCTAATGATAGTGTGGGCTATTAGTTTAGGAGAACGCCCAAGGAAGAGAATGAGGTCATAATAAGTGATCCTAAAGACAATGCTCTACCATAGAAGGCATTGACAGAATAAGACCAGATCACTGGAGATGATAATTTTGTAGAAGTGTATATTTTAAATAAGGAGGGTATAAATATAGGTATATCTTTCAGAAATAGCCATATAACTAAGTTAATCCTAAATTCTTCTTTCAAATTCAGGTGAAAATTCAGGATTTAAGTCACCTGAGTGGGCAATATCTTCGTAAATTAATACAACAAAGCGAATATTTCGGTGGGTCTTATGTAATGTAGCAAATATTAGAGAATTTGTAGCAAGTATGATTCCTTGGGGAGAGTGGTTAACAAGGAAAATTCCTTTAAAATGACTTTTTTCTTGCTTAGTGTTGCTGGCATCAAGTCTAGTTATTGATTTGTTTTCCATTTGCTACTTGATTTATTTTAGAGACTGACACTTTTACAAGCTGACATCTCAGCATACAGACACTTCTTTTTTACTCCACTGAATGCAGTTGATGCTACTTACTTGATGCCATGCCTAGCAAAACCTAGTTAAAGGTTTCTCTTTGTGCTGCAATCCATCACTCCTTTTACAGTTCTTCTTCTGGAAGAGTGTAAACTGACTCCTAATTTTGGCATCTGCTATCCACCTTTCTGGCTGCTCCCTGCTGCTTCTTGATATCACTCTGTCAGGTAGACACTTGAGGATTTCATTGCTACCCAATTGTGCAGCAAATTTAAAATTATTTTACAGTTTTTTTTTTTTTTTTTTCTGGTACGCGGGCCTCTCACTGTTGTGGCTTTTCCCGTTGTGGAGCACAGGCTCCGGACGCGCAGGCTCAGCGGCCATGGCTCACGGGCCCAGCTGCTCCGCGGCATGTGGGATCTTCCCGGACCGGGGCGGGAGCCCGTGTCCCCTGCACCGGCAGGCGGACTCTCAACCACTGCGCCACCAGGGAAGCCCTACAGTTGTTTTTTTCTTTAAAGCTCCTGTTGAGATCATTGTGATGGATGAGTGATTAGCAGGAAATTAGGTGCTGAAATAGAAAATTGATCAGCTGCTGTCAGTTGGTTATCCATTTATTTATTCTACCATTTGAAAAACATTTATTATTTGGCTATAAGGCACCCGAAGATTTAGAAAAAGATGAAGTACCATGTCCCTCAAGGAGCTCTCAGTGTAGTGAACAATTGCAGGATCACCTGTTCGATAAAACTCTGGAGTAGATCAACTTGCCTCAACGTTTCTATTCTTGCTGCTTCTATCTTTTCTTCCATGTCTTTTTCCTAGAGCCATGCAGAGCACCTGCACTGGGTCCCTGTTCTTGTGGCTTTTCTGTTGTCCTCTGTAGCATCAAAATATAGCTGCCCTATGTGCCTTTCTCTTGGGCTTTGTTCTCTCCTTTTGGTATAACTGAGTAATTTGGTAAAAGACCCACGCCAGTGTGTTCATGCTGTACCCTTCCTGGGAAGAGATGTCTCTTTGGGGACAGAGTTTCTCAGGTGCCATGGACATATGGGTGGGCATTTGTTAGGTCAGGAATTCCTTAGGCTGCTTTATCAGAGACTGAAATAATGAATGCTTAAATGAATGTTGAAAGGTGGTAAAATAATTTCTGTCTTTTGTGAAAGTTTGTGCTGGTAGCTCTCCAGGAGAGTAGGACAGCTTTGTCCCATGAGGTAGTAACACCTAGATTCTTTCTGTCATGCTGTGCTACTGTCCTCTGTGTGCTGACCTCATCCCCAAGGCAGGCTCGCTGCCATGGTACCAGGGTCTCACCCCAAAAGGAGTGGGAAAGAGGACATGGAGGGTAAGCAGTTTCCTTGTAAGAGCATGACCTGGACGTTGCATAAACTGATTTTGCTTAGATCGTATTGGCCGGAATTGACTAAAAGGCAATACCCATGTTAATGGAATGCTGGAAAATCTTGTCCCTAGGTGGGCCCACCGAAAACCACAGAAGGCATTTTTATGAAGGAAGAGGAGAGTGGGTTTTGGGGAAAATCAGCGATCTCTGCCTGAGTGTGTGTGTACAATCTTTCATCAGAGAAGAACCATGTGGACTCTCAATTCATCATGTGATTAAAGCAGAAAGAAGCAATGTCTCTAAATGCAGTGTATCATTGCAAGTGTGTGAAAACTGACAGTGTTTCAACTGGCTGTTGAAAGGTTACTTGCACTCCTTTCCCCAGTTTTTCTGAGGAATACATGGGCATTAAAGACATCTATTCCAATTGAAATTGGCACAATTAACTCGTTAAGGAGTGCTGTTATTTTTTAAAGCACACCTGAAATTTTTTACTATTCCCTTTATAGCACTTGAATTTATCAGTATATGTCTGGTTGGGCATCTCTGGTGAGCCTTGTAGAAGCTATTTTCGTGCTAATGATGACTGCTTACAACCCTGTTATGAATCCCATTTTGAACCAAAGTCTTTCTAGTCTAATTTGTTTCCACTCAGTTCAACCAGTGTGTCATGAGTGCCTACTATGTGTCTGGTACCAGATGCTAAGGAGCTACAAAAAGATGCAGTCTCTGTTTCTCAGCATCTCACAAGGTAGGAGGTGAGACAGACAAATACATAAAAAGCTTTGAGTGCAGGATAGACAGTGATATGTGTGAGGCTAGAAACATGAAGAAAGTACTCTAGGAGCACAAGAAGTGCGGGTGATTCTGAATGCAAGGGCCCGGAGGGAGAGACTTCATTCAAGTTATGGGATTTAAGCTGGAAAAACATATGGTATTTCACTTGGCACACATGGGGCAAAGGCTCTCTCCGGCAAGTTTGTGGTTCTTAAGTAGTCTGATGTTGCTAGAACTTAGGGGGTACAAGCCATGGTAGGGGAGGAGAGGACTGTTGTGGGGAGGTAGGATTAGAAACACTGATTTTTGGAGTCAAATCATCTAGGTTTTTGCATACCAAGGTAAGAGACTAAGAAAACTCTGGGAGTGGTGTGTAGGACATCTTAGATGTTGTGTATGATAGCAGAAGTGTGTGTGTGCGTGCGTGTGTGTGTGTATGTGTGTGTGTGTGTGTGTGTATGTGTGTGTGTGTGTGTGTGTGTGTGTGTGCTTGGGGGAGATAGAAGCCTTGAGACGGGGGACTGGTTAAGAGGTGATATTACTGGTCTAGGTGAGAAGAATTAAAAGTATAAACTAGGCCTGGGGCATAAGTATGGAAGTGGGACAAAGATTGTGAGAGTCTGATAACAACTGGTTTTGAGGGTGAGAGAAAAGTAGAAGGGGACTGTCAGTTTTTAAGCCTGAAGTGCTGAGAAGGTGATACCACCAGTCAGATAAGAAACACAAGTAAATTCATGGAGATAATTGGGAATATTAATACCCACTACCTCCTATTGTGCAAAGGATATCCAAAGGCCTTGGAAAATAAAGTGCCAAATTAAATGTAAGATGACATTTTAACCTACGCATTCTAGTGGGCTGTCTGGAATGTTCCTCCCTGATGGCAGAGGCCATAGCTGGTTTATTCCCCACTGGATACCCAGTGTCTGGTAGGAGGCCAATGACTATTAGCACAAAAGGCTCCAGAAGTCCTTACTAAAGAAACAAACTTTGTTTAACCCAGTATCTCATTTGGTCCTGAACTCTTTTGATGAATCTATCCTGTAAATGTCTCACAGAGAATTCCCCAGAACACACTTTGAGAAATACTGCCTTAGGCTAATATATGGTTAATGGTTAGATGAATAAGATAAATATCCTAAAGAGAGAAGGGAATTGGGGTCTATGTCTGTCTGTCTGCCTATCTCTTTTTCCATCTAACAGAACCAAAGGTAGTGAGATCTTCTGAAGGAGTGTCCCTTGGCAAAGGCATAGCCACAAAGAAGGATGAATGGTTGACCTTTCCCCCTCACCTGATCACAGCTTTTGAAAGACTCACCATCAATTTTAAAATGTGTCTTTAAAGCTCTAAATATGGCCCTAGGACTTTACTCTTTAGACTCAAGTTCAAGATGATGGTCACAAGCATGTCCTGGAGGCAGTTTTGAGCTCTTTAAAAGCTTCATTTAGTTTTCAAATGTTTATCAGTGCTCCCAGCACCCTGGAAGGCCAAGAGAGACCTTCAGAATTCAATAGAAGTGCAGAGAAAGGAATGGAGCACAGTGTTTAATTATTTTTTAAATATATGCTGTTGGTTCTATTATAGAGGAAAAAGTGCAACACACACACACACACACTGCAGGATTTATACATTATCTGTTGTTTGGAACCTCTGTGAGGGATGGTTAATATGCAGAGAAAAAAATATCAGTGCAGCAAATATCAGGGATGTTTATTCCTTTGTAAGGAGAGTTTTTAAGAAGGGAAGCAATACTTTCCTGATTTATTGCAGCATAACCTTTTTAAAAAGTAGGTCCCACTGAAAAATTACAAGGCATTTTAGTAATCTCTGCTCTATATATGTCAGTCAATATTGTAATAACTATATTACATAGGCACTGTTTTACAATAATCAAGCCTGGAGTCGAGCCTTGGATACCAGGATCCTTGGAGCCTAGCTATACTAAAGCACGTGTTCTGTAACTGCTTATTTAATAACTAGTGGCCTTGCTTGCCTCTTGTCAAAAAAGACTCTTATTTCATGAATGATTAAAGTGCTAGAAACCGAAGATTTATGGCTCTCTCGCTCAAAATGCTCATGTGGCTCTTGTCTGATTAAAGGTACCTATTGTTGAACATATTTCATTTACAGTGTAATTCTTGGGTTACCAAGGTAACATTCAGGTTAATCAGCTGCACCGCACTTTGCCTAATTGAGGGAGAGCACTTCAGCTCCCACTTCAGTCCCTGAGAGATAGCAGTCCTTTTCTTTTGATTTTTTTTTTCAGTCTGACATTTGGAGGCTGTTTCAGATGCTCTTGACTTCAGAACTGTTTCCCTCTCTGGCCCTGACACATGGTACTATGCCCTCACATTAGCTGCGCTTGAAGAACTGGGTTTTACAAAGGCTGTTTCCCTATTTGTTATGTGTAAATAGGATGACGCTATTATGTACTGTTCTCTGGCATTATAGTAATATGGTTGAAGTTATAATTTCGCATATTAAGATCAGCACGTTGGAACCGTGTTTCCTATTTTCTCTTCTTGGTTTTCTGAGTGCCTGTCCACCTGAGCAGATGTGAACGAGATATTTTATTTGAAGCTGGGGGTTGAGGAGACTAAGCTGAACTTCCTGAAACTTTATTGGACAAAGCTGTTAAGTGAAATTTCTGTGTCATTTAACTCTTTCTTCTTACTTCATTTCCCTCTGAAAAAGGGCCAAAAGTAACGTCTCTGGTCAGCTTCTGGTTGCTGCACTAAGGAATCAGATACATATAGCGTCAACCAAAGTGAAAATGGGTGGCTGAGGATAACTGTTTTTGAACTGTTGGAAACAGATATACAGATTATTTAGTGTCCAACCTCAAGAGCCATTGTTTGAGAGCTAGTCTATGAGATCATGCAAAAGCAAGGCCTCTAAAAATTACTTTGTAATACGCCCACGAAGCTGAAATTCAACTAGGTGAGTTTTGATCTTGACTAGAGAAAATAAGTAAGTAAAACTAGTTCTGATTAGAGAGCTGAAAAAGGATTCCACTGTTTTGTGTTCTCTAGGGGGTTGTAGTTCTTTCTCATCGATGAGTAAGATATTAGGCCTCTTTATGTAATATTTGCTATAAATATTTCCCTAGTTTGCTATTTACTTTTCGATTTTAATTATCTTGAATGACTTAAAATATATATGTAGTTAAATAAGACAGCTTTTACTTTGTGATTTCTTTTACTGTTTTAAGCTTAGAATATTCTCTAAAACGTTGATATTTGATACTATTTCTTTTAGCTTTTGATAATTATTTTTTAAAACAACTGAACTTTTAAAATTCAACTGGAATTTAAGTGGGTACATGGTACAAGGTAATGACTAAATAGGCTTCTTTTCCTAATGGGTAATAGCACTGTTATTGAGACAGTATTCCTCTCCTCTACTGACTTTTGATTTCTCCTCCATCATGTATCACATACTCACATGATTTATTTCTGAGCCACCTACTTTGTTATTGACTTCTTAGTCTATTCTTGTGCTATAATCATGCCTTTTAATTAGTATTAGTAATTAGTATTAATCAGAATCCAGTAGGACTAGTGTTCCACCAAAGAATGAGATTCTTTAGTATCAGTAGATAGCAATAAGCCTTTAAATTATTATTTTATTATTAGCTTATGAAATGGTATCTCATGAACCTGTTTGCATTTAAACACATATGTAGGTTCCAAAGTATAATAAAACATATTCATTCAGCTTTAGACTATTACATATTTAAAGAGCTGTTTTTCTGTTTATTTGTTTCAAAATCTCTCAAAAGGATATCCAGCACACATTATACGTCCATGCCGTGAAATCTGGTTTTAGAGAAATTTTCTCTGTTCTAAAAGCAAGCTGCCATTAAATCTAGGCACAAAACAAAGTAGAGAAGATTAAAAATGGGAAAAGCTGCCATTTTATACTCAAGTATTAATAAGGCAATTATGGACATCCTTGAGCAGTAGGATTATGCTTCTTTCTTGTCCTCTTCTCCCAGCCCCTTTCCCCCTTTAAAAATATCTTTTAAGTATAATTAAAGAAGTTTTGCATGATACTTTTTAGTTATTCAAGGGATAAATGATATATCCTTCCAATAGTCATCATGATTCTAGCAAT
Source organism: Globicephala melas (assembly GCF_963455315.2). Classification (NCBI taxonomy): domain Eukaryota; kingdom Metazoa; phylum Chordata; class Mammalia; order Artiodactyla; family Delphinidae; genus Globicephala; species Globicephala melas. Next base: position 108,572,345 of record NC_083314.1, read on the forward strand.
GATTATGAATTTGAGAATGTTGATCTCTTTGAACTTAATGTCATCCTTGTATGCCTGTGGTGTTATACATGTTACAGGAGACACAAGCTATCTATTTTATTCTAAAAGCACAGTCTGCTCTGGGTTGATTACACTGTCTACCTGAATTTAGCTGTTTTCAAATAAGGATTTTTAGCCAGATGTAATCTATGCAACTTTTTCGTGTTCTAAGAATTAGCATTTAATCTCTGTTTAACCGAAATTTAGTTAGCACCTCTGTTGACACCTCTGCATTTTAACACTGGGATTTCTTTGTGGGACACAGTTCCTTTCAATCAACTTAATATCCCATCTTGGTCTCTAGGGGACAATAATTGAGTTTAGGCTAGTTTTAAATAGCTATAAGGACAGGGAACACAGATGGGTATTTCATTGATTAACACTAACCCTGGCCTAAGGCCCCAGTGTCAGGCATTAGATTAGGACATTACGAGGAGAATGACAGAGTTTTGGTACTTTATTCCTCTCAATAACATTCTTTCACATATTAAGTTTATCCCCCCCTAGGTAGCTACTTTATCATGCAGAAGGCCTTAATCCACTGATGTGACTCTCTCTGCTCTCACTTTGATGCAGCCTCTGTTTACAAGAGTAATGCGGCCTGTGTAAGACAAAGTACTCAGGACAAGGACAACTGAATAAGGCTTTTAGATGCACAGTGATCCGACCTAAAAACAAAACAAAGCAAAACCCACACTGCGCGCAAACACACACACAAACACAGACACAAACCCACAAGCACAGGCGCACATGCACACACAAATGCCAACAAAACTGAGGCTTTTTTGGAAATGCAATTATGGTGCTTGCATCCTGAAGAATCCAACATTAGGATTTCATCAAGAAGACCCTACGTTACTGATCTCCTTGTTTGGCACTTTATCTTTTCTTCACCTTTGACCTTTCTTTCAGGCTCTCTTCAAGGCGTCGTGAACGTAAGCCCTTGTGGTGTTCTTTTAGAAGTAGGATTGCTGCCATCCCCTCTGGTGAATTGAAGCAGCTGCCGGAATCAGTGACAAGGTTGGGTCCAGACTTGGTATCCTGGCTGGGAAAGAGATTATGGGTCAGTCCCCAGTGCTAGGATACAAAAGATTCAAGCAGTTCAGGATTTTTTGGATATCCGAAAAAGATTTCATGAAATTTGTAAAGATCTAACAGTGCATTGCAGATTTCACGTGGTCTAAACAGCTTATACTAAACCAAACTCTCGGCAGTCAGTAAATGGTGTTTTCACAGCTATGCAATTTTTCCAAGATTGGACTGCACTGGAATAGTTTAATTCCACCAGATTGCATGGCTGCTGGAAGAAGCAGGTGGCCTTTACATTTAGCCGCTTTAGCTGTTAAAGGGTATCGTAAATTTAGAGGACCCCCATCTTACACTGTGAAGATTTATATGCTTACCCTAATAAATTTAGATGATCAGGCAATGCCTTTATTCTTCAGAGCACTGGTGAGTTACAAGGTTAGATACTGTAGGAAGTATACATTTCTGTAGGAAATAAATCATTTACTTATTTATTTATAAAAATAAAATATTTTTCCCGTAAAAGGAATAAACAGTACCTTAAAAGACTTACGTTTTATATTTTGTCATCATCTTGTCTTTCACCAACGTCTCAAGAGAAAATCTTCTTTGAGATTTACCTAGGGTTGAAAGTTTTTAAAAAAATTATAATATTCTTACCTAAATGTAATTGTGAAGAAAGATGTATTATAATTACATGTTGAATTTGTATGTTTCTGATTATCCAAAGTGTAACCTATCAAAATCTTCAGCATTTTGAAGGGAGAGAATTAAGTATATTTGTTCCTTATAGCCTTTCTTTTTCTTTTCCTTCATTTATTTTTCCTCCAAAAGATTTTACTAGGAATCTGCAAGATGATTGTTTGGTATTGTATAGTGATCCCTGTGTGTTAAAGATAGTAATAAATAAGCAAAAAGGAGGAAAGACTTATTTTCTTTCTTAATTAAAAAAAATTTATTTACTTTATTTATTTATTTTTGGCTGCATTGGGTCTTCGTTGCTGTGCGCGGGCTTTTCCCAGTTGTGGGGAGTGGGGGCTACTCTTCGTTGCGGTGCACGGGCTTCTCACTGTGGTGGCTTCTCTTGTTGCAGAGCACAGGCCCTAGGCACGCGGGCTCAGTAGTTGTGGCTCGTGGGCTTAGCTGCTCTGTGGCTTGTGGGATCTTCCTGGACCAGGGCTTGAACCCATGTCCCCTGTGTTGGCAGGCAGATTCCCAACCATGCACCACCTGGGAAGCCGGAAAGACTTATTTTTAAAAGATAGAACATTTGGCATAACCTGCATATCCACATCTGAGACTGTTGGAATGGCCAAAGAGCAAATCCTCTGGCATTGACCATCACTGCGGTCAGGGGCACACAGACATTTACCCGGTGCTCTCACAGTGCGTCATTGCTGTCCTAAAGCAACCTCCTTTAGCTGAGTAGGACTCACTTGGGGAGAGTGGCATTTTTTAGCTCTTCACAGCAGTTGTATGTTTTGGAGGCAAACAGTGATGGTTCATATTACTCTTTTCTCAATTAGTTGGAAATTTGCTAACTCATTTGTTTGGATTAATTCAACAAAAATCCATTGAGAACATAGCATTACCAGAGTACATACACATACGGAGCACCAACTCTGGAGCTTCCTGCCAAGAATACCACTTCATCTAGGCCAGGACACACATCATATCAGAGACTTACAAAGCTGCCACAGATCTTAAAGATCCTCTGGTTTTGTAGTTCCCAAATTTTCATCAATCAAGACCTCTTTTATTATTTTATCTCTCTGGTACCCACATTTTGAAAGATTTGAAATGCTTTACTTATGAGTTTGGTTTCCTTTAGGCTAAAAAAGAATTGCAAATAATTCAGGAATAGTCATCTATTTGGGGGGTCGATTCCTGGAGATTTTGGGGGCCCCAGTTTGGGTATCTGTGGTCTCCCGTGACCTTGTTCTATCCATGAAGGATTTGCACTTACCTGGGCCCCTCCTCTCCCCATCAAGATCACAGAGTTAGTTTGAAGCAGAAGAGAAACCAGGTTCTGGGTAGAATTGTCTAGTAAGTCTAATCAAAGTTTTTCAGAGAACAGGTGAAAAGTGTGGTGACAGTTTTTCACCTCTGGACTAGTGGAATCCGTCTGAAGGAAAATATATTTTTATATACAGTTAATCTTTCCTTTTAGATGTTGTTTGGGAAACTCCTAATGACTAAATTCTCACACCAACAATCACAACAAACAAAGGCATTGTGTGCTCCTCCTCTCTTGACACTCTCACATGACTTTCATCATTACAAAGATTGGCTGTTATGATATTCATATGAATCTGACCTGAGCCAGCAAAAGCCAGGGAAATCGATTAGAGAGGAAAATTTGGCCTCACATCTTGTGTTCCCATGGGGGCTGCCTGTAGCCTCTGGGCAGCCAGGAGTTGGCAGGTGGCTCATCTGTGACACAATTCTGAAAAAAAATGAGGTGGATGCTGAAGCACAATCCTTCCAAAAAAAAAAAAAAAAAAGTCCCTTTGGTCCATTCAGATTCCCACCTAAGCTCATGCTTTCATGCCATTTGAGTCCTAAATGAAAGCTACTATATAATGAGGCAAAACTCAGATATGGAAAATGAGGCAGTTGGTCTGAATTCCTAGGTTAGATTTCTTTTTTCTAAAGTGATAATTTGCTAATCTCGTGCTGGTGGATTTGGTCTCTTGCATTCTCTGGCAGTCAAGGAAAAGTTAGCTCAAGTTTTGCTCCCTCTGCCATTAACAGATGGCACGCAGATCTAAGCATAAGCTGTGGCTCCCCGGCCACAGGGAAAGGGTGAGGGCCGCTCCCCTGTGGACACCCTCAAAAGGCCCTAAGCTTGAGTAGCACAAATGAAAAGGTCTAGTGCTGGTGTTAATTACGCAGAAACCACACAGAAAGTGCTGGCTGTTACTGAGTTGAGAGGTTGGGCATCTCTTCTTCCCCAGATAAAAGGCTTGATATGAAAACATTTTGCAAAGGACAATGAAGTGAAGATTAGCATAATCTTCTGCAGTATCCTCAGTAAGCTATCCATGAGTGAGTTGCTTTTTTCTCATTCCTTCGGCTCTAATGTCTGGATTTAAGGAATGGTATTGTTACAAGTAGGCTTTGTCCTTGGAGGCTGACAGTTGTGTTTTTCCCGCCTTATATGATCATCCCAGTTGCTAGTCCCCTGCTCTTTGGGTAAGCAGACAATGGAAGGAAAAATGAAGTGTCAGTTCATTGACAGAACCTCTCTCTGCTATGTTATTCTTAATCCAGACTCTTCAGGGTTTTTTCTTTTCTTTTCTTTCCCTCTCTCTCTTTTAAATATTCTGTCACCCATGCTCCCTGTTTGAATAGGGGAAAGTCCATTTAATATCATCCTGAGGGAAATATAGAGCAAGTAACACTGAACTTTGGAGCTTTAGGCAGCTTTAAATTTAAAAAAATTCAAATTGTGTTGTTTTCTCTGTACTTCAGTCGGAACGTTAAACTGCCGTTCTTATATTTTATATCAAAATGTGAGTAGCTGTTAAAACGGCTATTCAGATGTATGCAACTAAAAGACTTGAGTGCTGCGGTTTTTCACGGGAAGAATTTAACCACTTGCATAATGCAGCTTAATGCGGTTCTCTCGGGGGCTGGTCCGGTGGCTAATGCCCTCATGTGTTGGCCACTTTGATCCTGAATGCCCCGTTTTTAAGTCTTGCTATGGCTGGTTAAGCTAGTGCTCTGTAACCCCGGGGACAACTTGAGGGTTCTGAAAGTCATGAGGCACAGTCCTCAAGATCAAAATATAAAAATAGGTCTGGGGTCAGGGAACTCGACAGGCCCCCTGGAAGCTCTCCACTTCTACAGCTGGAGACTGTCTCTTATGTATTTAGAATTCGTCATTAGGATTCTGACAAAGAAGTGCAGTATGGGATTGCTGCAGGGCAGGCTCTTTGAATCCTATTCCTGATAAAAAATAAAGAAAAACCCAACTTCTGGCCGCTGACAGGAGACAAGGCGAGTATAAGGAACACATTAAAAAGCAGCTTATGCCTATTTTTTTAAATTAATTAATTAATTAATTAATTTTTGGCTGTGTTGGGTCTTCGTTTCTGTGCGAGGGCTTTCTCTAGTTGCGGCGAGTGGGGGCCACTCTTCATCGCGGTGCGCGGGCCTCTCACTGTTGCGGCCTCTCGTTGCGGAGCACAGGCTCCAGACGCGCAGGCTCAGTAGTTGTGGCACATGGGCTTAGTTGCTCCGCGGCACGTGGGATCTTCCCAGACCAGGGCTCGAACCCGTGTCCCCTGCATTGGCAGGCAGATTCCCAACCACTGCGCCACCAGGGAAGCCTGCTTATGCCTATTGATGGCTGAAGAAAGGTTAAAATGGCTGGGTTTTGAGTTTGGGTGAAAACCTGAGAGTTTATTTATTATACACGATGAGTTTGGGGAGTCACTGGTGGTTTTTAAAGGCTCGGAGAGCCCATTAGTATAGATATCTTAAAAGCCTGTATCAGATAATTTGTTGACCTTCCCGGAGTTCCACCAAGGCCAATTTTGACATGATTTCCACTGTGGACCTAGACTGTCTACCTGTTGTACTGCCCAGGTTTGACCCATCAGACTTAGCTAAGATTTTCTTTCCTTGTAAGAATCCCTTGAGTAGATCTGATTTTCTTTCACTGAGGTAGCTCTTCCACTTGTCTGTAATCCAAACTGAGATCAACACTCGATGCAACCAAAATCACCTGGGCCTGGATCAGCAGCCTAAGGTCACTATGTTGCCATGGTATGACATCAAAGAAGAAAGGGACTTTACATGTCACCGGATAGTTACCGTACCATGATACCAAACTATGACTTGGAGCCAAAGGTCCAACCAAATCACTCCACCATGAGATTTGATGATTTGTGTGGTAGAGTGAAAGGAGTACTTGATGTGGAGCCCGACACACCTGTGAGTTCCAGCTCTGCTCTTAGCTGCTGGGTGACCGGACTTCTGTGAGCACTGTTCCATTATCTGTGCAGTGGTCATCTCAGCGGCAACTCCACAGTTCTGTTGAGAGGGTTAAAGGAGATCAAGCCTTTTAGAGCAACCTGTAAACTGTAAATCTTTACACCTACAAAAGGTGTCATTATGGTACTTTTAGAAAGATTCCCATGGAACATCAATTCACTTAGCAAGCAGTATTGAATGCTTACTATGTACAGACTCTCTGAGCCTAGGGGGATTACAAAGACCAATAAGGCACAGTTCCTGCCCTCAAGGAAGTCAAGATCTAGCAAGAAGCAGGCAAAACCAACCAACCAACTGATGAAAACAAAACTAAACCACCTTGTGCCAGGAAGCACTATAACTTTATGAAACTCTAACCCTTCTAACAAGTATTGGTGGAAAACTTGACTGTGTACACTGCACTGTGCTGAATATTTTGGTGGTGGTGGGAAATCCTGAGAAGTATGATGTAGTCATAAATACTTATAGTCTACCTGGGGAGGTAAGACATACACATATGAATTCCTTTACCTACTAACATAAGGCAGTAAAATATGAATGCCAGATGAACAAAGTGCAGAATAAATAAAAATGAGACAGCCATAATTCCCAGAGAAGATGAGATTTGAGTTGGCCAAGTCCGAGAACCCTTAGAAGTCTCATAGCACTTCATTTTATCTCCTTGAAGCACTTACTCTGTCTACTGTATGTTCATTATAAATAATATTATCATTATTACTGCTCCTGGTAAGCTCCCTGAAAGCAGGTTCTTATCTTACTTTTTTTTTTTATCTTCTCTGATGCTTAGTGAAATGCCTAACACAGAGTAGGAACTCATTATAATAATATTTGTTCAATGAATACAGGTTAGAGGTATGACTTAATAGACAGGATACTGGAGACTTTATTTCCATTTGCGTACCCTCAAATCATTATTCTGGTTCACCTCGGTATCTTTCAACGTGTCCAGAAGCTTTGAATGAGTAAGTACATGAATTGTGAATGAACACACCTGGAGCTTCTCTCTCTTCACAGGCTAACCAAATGCCTTGCCCACACCATTTTTACATCCCTTGAAATCCCGCTTCCTCAGTGAAACCTTTGTCTCTGGACCAGGAAGGTACTCACATCCCTCTTGCACTCCCCACCCCACTCCCCATAGAAAGCACAAGAGGGATTCTTTTGCCTTTTTCTGTTTTCCATTTCTCAAAGAAAAATTTTCCAAGGTATTTTCTCTGATCTCCATTCCAATAATACTCCTTTCCTAGTTCCATCTCTAAAATACTTTGATTTACTTTACCTAAGTAGGGATTTATGTAGTGGGCCAAAGTCTCCGTCTTGTAGCTTTCCCTCTCTACAAGGTGCTGACTGGTGATTCTAAGTTCCTGGAAGTCATTGGGGCCATTTAATTTACTTGTGATAACAAAAGTGCAGTGCTTGGTGCAGTTAGAAACTTAATAAATGTTTGGTTTTTTTTAATAATAAAATGAGTCATTTAATCAATTCTTCCTGAACATTTCTGAGAATGTTAAACTTATGACATTGCTGTAGCTTGAAAAGTTTGGTATTTTGCCTGGTTCCTTTTTTGCTGGAAACTTGCTATGGTGTTAGCAGTATGAATAGTTGACCACACTATGCTATTCTTTTCAAAACCTCTTCTGTGAATGGGACTGGGAGGTTTCTGGGTTATACAAGTTGTAGGTGGTATGCTAATGGCATAGAATCTTCTAGAATTATTTTGGAATGGTTTGTTAAGGTGGTTTATTATTCCCCTATTTACTTTCTCCTTCAGGTTACTCTACGTGCTCAACCTGAAGCAGGCTGACAGGCTGGGAATGATTAATGTAAACAACTCATGCCAGTCAGTGGCCTGTGCTGGTTCATTTAGAACTCAGTAAACACTTTTCTTTGAGTGCCACTGCTCTGCTACAACAAAGTTGACTCTATCGCAGCCTTTGCTGTCTCTGTAATGTAAAAATGTCTCTCTTTGTATGTCTGTTTTTATTTCTCTTGTATTTCTGTTGTCTTCTATCTAGGACACTGTATTTTATCAGACTTGATTTTCTAAAAACTTCTAAGTTACCAGTAATATATGTTAATATCAATGCTAAATAATGGTCACTGAAGTCTGAAACAGTGAACATTATTTTGAGGGGAAAAGAACAAATATCTAACACAACTAGTTCCAAATTCCCTGGCTGGTCTGAGAACTGTGTCAAGCTGTGATGAAACCCCCAGGAGATGGCAAGATGATGTTTAATTGAGAAAGAAAGGCACTTAAGCACTGGGTAAAGGAAAAGGGAAAAGAAATAATGCTGCAAAAAGAGAGCTTGAGGAAGCACTTAGACACTTAAGTATCTTTCATAGACTCTCCATGATGCAGGTCACTAAGACTGCATTCACTGTCACTGTGGGTCTACTGCTCTTGGACCACAGGCAAGGAGGACTGGGCCACAGGCATTTTTGATATTATTAAAAAGAATTGAAAGCCAGCAGGATCAAAACGCCCTAGAATAGTTGTTAGACAGTTACTGCTTATGTAGTTTGGATACAGTGGTCATCCTTTTGGGACTGCTCAGGGCAGAGGTGTTGCAAACCCATGCATGTTGTCAGCTGTGCCTTTGCCACACGTGATCCTCTGGGATTAAGTTTTGCCACGCATGATCCCTTGGGGTTTAGTTTATCACTCAAAATGTGGGTGAGTTTATTAAATTTGATTGGAATGAGGGAACTTAAAGTGCATTGATGTTGGTGATGGAATATATTTCTTTAATTTTTAGTAAAGAATCTAAACAATATGCTAACTTTTATTTTATTTATTTATTTTTAAAATGTTGATTTATTTAGTTGGTTGCATCAGGTCTTAGATGCGGCAGGCAGGCTCCTTAGTTGCGTCATGTGAGCTCCTTAGTTGTGGCATGTGAACTCTTAGTTGAGGTATGCATGCATGTGGGATCTAGTTCCCAGACCAGGGATTGAACCTGGGCCCCCTGCATTGGGAGTGCGGAATCTTAACCACTGTGCCACCAGGGAAGTCCCCTATGCTAACTTTTAAAAGACAAGTTTAGAAGATGAATTGGATGAGTGATTAGTTCAAAACTTTAATCTGTAAGGACAGGGGCTGACCCTCATCCAGTTTTGTACCCTTAGCCTAGAGCACAGGTCCAGCAAAAAGAAGATGCCTGATAAATACTCGATGATTTACATTACATTTGTCTGCTTTGATTTTAACAGAAAAATACCTAGAGGGAAAATGATATGACTACCCATCTGGCATAAAGTGACTTATTTTGGTGAACTTATTAGCAACTGGAATAATTTGGAGCTTTTGGCCAATGAGGGTGAAAGAAGCAGCTGACTCGAGAGCATGATGTGATGGGAGGCTCCCCTGCCCTATTGTTTGAAATTCTCACGATTAACTATGTGCATTTGAGTTAAGGCATAGATTTTAGAAAGCTTTTGTTAAAATGCACATGTGTTATCTGGGATGGGGAATACATTAATTTGTGCACACCCTGTACAGATTAAGTAGAGGAGAGCAATTCCTTGAGTGATCAGGACCCAGAACAGATAGGTTTTGACTGGAGCTATGGGTGAGGAAAGGAGACATGAAATGTATGGCACCATTCACCTTGAAAGCTACTGCATTAGACAACCAGGATACAGACCTGGATGATATAAGGGGTAGGTTTTGGATGCTACGTACCTCAGATTCTGTTTACTCTTTTGATGCTGCACAATTGTGATGTTAACCTTGTAGCCTGAATTCTAAGAACCTAACAGACTTGTCCTTAAACATGCTCCACCACTTTTGATCTAGTTTGTGTTAAATTCAAGAATTTTGACTTTTCTGATAGAGTAAGGGGGGATGAGTCAGACCAGGCGGCAGCCCAACACTATTCCAGTCAGGTTGATTGTGTGTTGTTCTCAGTGACTCTACGTCTTTTTGTTTTGGTGAAATACCATAGAAAAAAGCTGTTACAACACCTATTACAATATTTCCAGAGTGGCCCAGCAGGAGAAAAAACATTCAGGAGAGGGAGATTGGAATGTAGAGACAAAATAGCTGGGTCTAAGAAGGGTTGTAAAAAAATGAGGGGAAAAGGAGCTAAATGTAGCAATTACGTGAAAATCATAGTACCTGTACTGGACTTTGGAGTTCCCACCCTTGCTGGAGTATCAACATTTAGTGGTCCATTAACCTTTGTGAGAGGCAGCAGGGGACGATATGGTTTGAACCTGACACATGAACAGTTAAGACCGTACACTCACTGAAGATTTGAAGAGTTCTGAATAGTCACTCTAATGGCTGCAAGCTGAAAGGTTATGCTTTCTCCCAGTTCCCTCTCTTCTTGAGGTCTAATGGACTCATAGCATAATTGAAAGTGTATACTTTCTCTGCAACAGATTGCTTTACCGATGGAGGAGAAGCGGTGGACTCATATAAGCAAGTATTTATTGAACATCTCTCTAGGTCTGCGTTAGGAGGGGAAGGAGAAGTCTCACTACTCTCAAATTAAGGTGGTGTGGTGTCAGGGAAAGAGCAACAGATTCCGGGTCGGGAGATTGGCTTTGATTCCCAACTCTCCACGTCATGAATACTGTTGTGTCAATAACATCTTCAGCCTCAGTATCCTCATCTGTGAAATCCACAAAGTTCGACGTGGTATATCTACCTCAGTGGGCCATAGTGGAGATAGAGTGAGATAGTGTGTATGGACGTGCTGAAATATCATACAACTATAATATTATTTTTTTATTTATAAGACTGATGTGCATGAAAGAAAAACTAATACTTTTTATACAGTGTGTATAATTAAATATTTAATGTAGTTGGGTATTGTAATAAGTGCAGTAGGAAGTCAGAATAGGGAGATGTTGGTATGAATTGCAGAGGCCAGGAAAGTTTTTAGATTATTTCCATTTTGCTACGTGCACTTATGCATTCCTCATCTTTCTGAATGTCTTCTTACCCTTGAACAAAGCAGACGTAGTTAGCACTGGCTGCCTTTGTTCCCTGACAGTAGTTAAAGCTTCAATTAGGCTGGTATCCATTGAAAGTTGACATACCCATTTCTTTTACGTATTTGTACAGACACAGAATCAAGTCTGTATTTGGGTTGTGTTGTGGCAGGGTTTGAAGTCATGTTCAAAGATCTAAAAGAATTGAATGACTGAGGACACAGAGTAGAATTCTAACCTTCCGCTTATGTGCAAAATCAAAAACATGCAAAGTTTGTGGTATCTGAGCTTCATCTGATCGTTCGAACATGAAAGTATAAAAAGAAGGCCCAGAAATAGGAGTCTTGTCTGTTTGGATGTTAGTTAAGTAAGTACATAAGATAAACAGTTCATGGAAGGTTATGCAGCTGAATTTTCAATCAGAATGCACAGGAGACTATTGCAGTACCGTCTCCTGATAACCAGAGCCTGCTGGGTTTGTTGCTTATCCTACTTAGGCAGACAAGGTTGTGAGTTCTAATGCTGTGAGCTTTAGTACACCCATATCTTCCTCTCTGTGAAACTTTGTTAGATCTGCCGACTCACACCCCACTTTTCTCTGTCTTAACATTGTTTAGGATTTAAGTAACAACACCTTAGTTCAGCCACGCCTCTGCCTCCTTGATATTGTTCCTTTCACAAATTTTCCCCCATGAGTGCTGGAATCAGTTGGATTTCTTGGACAGCTCTTCCCTTCTTAGGGAGAAGAGGGATTTAATCAGAAAGTGAAGGTTCCTGGTGGTCATAGAGTAGGAAGGGATGCTGGACACTGGGGTATTTATGGACTAAACATAGGGAGTCCTGAGAAGTGTCCCTATCTTATGCTCTCCATAATAAGAAAAGGGATCATGAGTACAGTGGTGTTCTTAAGTCCACTGATCTTCAGGTAGTAGGTACCCTGCAAATGTTTGTGGAGTGGGACAGTTTGTGGAGTGGGGAAAAGCAATGGCTCCAGAGTCAGAAAGACCTCAGTTTGAATCCTGTTTCTTCCACTTGCTTGTTGCATGACCCTGGGAAAGTTATTTCACCTTGGTGAGTCCGGCTATTCTATTTTTACAGAGGAAGCAACTTAAGATCTACCATTTGTGGTTGTTGTGAGAGTTCAGTAGTGTGGTGTTGGTAAAGAGCTTTGAGAAATCACTGCTTGTCAGAGATTCAGCGTGCAGTAAATGGCAACTTATCACCATCATAATCATGAATAAATGGAAAATTCTAGCCTGCTGCATTTTCTCAGTTTTAATTTGAGTTCTTCGCTTTTGCCTTGTAAGTATCCAGGAACACCACCCTTGGGAATGAGTCTGTGCTGATTTCAGAAGACAAGGGCTAAGGTCTCTCCCTCTGCAGCTCCTGCCTCAGTGGTTCTGACAGCTGCCTTGTTGCAGTGAAATCCTCTTCCCTACCTTGGGCCTGTCCCAATCTTTATCTTTGTTCTTATTTTTGTTAACCTGTTTCTATCTATCCTTTTCACCCTTCCATCTTTACATACATGCTCTATTAACTCAAGTGCCACTATTATGAACGTACAAAGAAAAAGAATACAAAGTCAGATAATAGGCAAAAAAAACCCCAAACCCCAGAGTGAAATAACCATAACAAACAAAACTTTCCCAAGCACCAAAATGTTTAATAAAAAGATTGCATAAATTATCTGTTTTATTTTTCTGTGTTAAGTTCTTTCATGCCTTTGATATTACAAAGTGAACATCTGCCTCAAAAATTTCTGTACTGTATGATGTCCTAAATATCCATAATAATTATTATTATACGCATTCATGTATACACACATAAACATATACATTTAAAAAACAATTATTAAAGGAAAGCGCAGTAAGAACCTATAGATAAGAGAATTTAAAAAGTAGCTGAACCATACCTAAAATATGCTCCAATTGTTGAATCTGCTTCTAATCCCGCCCCAACTGTGAAGGGATTGCCCATTCCCTAGACATGTTTAGAGACCAATAAATTAGTGGAACAGCTGCCTAAATGGGGCATTCTTTAGATAATGTGATTTTAAAGAGTTTCAGTAAATATCAGTGATAAATGAGAGATTTGGGTTGCAAGTATTAGACACGAATATTGTAGAATGTGAAAGTTGGAAGAGACCTTAAAGATGTTTTAGTCCAATCACCTGTTGTTATGTCTGAGTCACCATTTTGATAATATTTTTGCCACGTGGTTGGCTAGCCCATGCTGGCACACATTCAGTGATGGGGAACTCACTGCCTTCCAAGGAAGCCCATTCCATTCTTAGACAATTGTGAGTATTAGAAAGCTCTTCCCTATATACTGAGACAGTATATTTTTCTCCAGGGATTCTTCTTCTAACCAAGGCATGGATTTTATCTTTCCAGATTTATTGAGATATAATTTTTAAACCATAAAATTTGATCATTGTGTTAAAATTTGACGATTTTAGTAAATATATTAAACTGTGCAGCCATCACCATGATCCAGGTGATGGAGTTTTTCAACCATCACCCCCTAAAATCCCCTTGTGCCTGACTGAGGTCAATCCTTGCTTCCATCCCCAGCCCTAGGGAACCACTGATCTGCTTTCTGTCTCTGTTGTTTTGCTATTGCTAATCATTTTGCATAAGTGGAATATACAACGTATAGTCGTTTGTGTCTGGCTTTTGTCATTCAGCATAATGTTTTTGAGGTTTATCTGTGTTATTACATTTAACAGTGGTAGTTCATTCCTTTTTGTTACTGAGTGGTATTTTATTCTACAGATGTACCACATTTTGTTTATCCATTCACTAATTGATGGATATTTGAGTTGTCTCTAGTGTTTGCCTGTTATAAATAATGCTGTTATGAACATCCATGTAGAAAGCTTTGTGTGCACATTCATTTTGTTTTCTCTTTGATAGATGCCTAAGAATGGAATTGCTGTTGTATGGTAGATTTATGTTTAATTGAAAAAAAAATAACTGTTTTCCAAATTGGTAGTGCCATTTTACATTCCCAGCACCGGTATGTGAGGGCTCCAGTTTCTTCACATCCCTGCTAACATTTCACACCATTATACTTTTTGACTACAGCCATTCTAATGGATGTGCAGTGGCATCTTGTTGTGGTTTTTATTTGTCTAATGATTAATAATGTTGAGCATTTTTCATGTGCTTGTTAGCCATCCCTTTATCTTCTTTAGTGAAATGTCTCTTTAAATCTTTTGCCCATTTTAAAATTGGTGGGGGGTTTTCTTGTCTTCTTGTTATTGAATTGTTCTTTATATATTCTTGATGAAGATTCGTTATCAGCTATAGCATTTGCAAAAACCTGCCTATCTGTGAGTTGATTTTTATTTTATTAATGGTATCTTTTGGGAACTAAAAGTTTTCAGGTTTTTTTTTTTTTTCTTGTGTCACGCGGGCCTCTCGCTGTTGTGGCCTCTCCCGTTGCGGAGCACAGGCTCCGGACGTGCAGGCGCAGCGGCCATGGCTCACGGGCCCAGCCCCTCGCGGCATGTGGGATCTTCCTGGACCGGGGCACGAACCCGTGTCCCCTGCATCGGCAGGCGGACTCTCAACCACTGCGCCACCAGGGAAGCCCAAGTTTTCAGTTTTGGTGAGGTCTAATTTGTTTATTTTTTAAATGGATTTTGCTTTTGGTGTTATATTTAAGAAAGCTTTGCCTGTGTCAACGTTGCAAACATTTGCTCCTATCTTTTCTTTAATAAATTTTAGTTGTAATTCTTATATTTAGGTCTGAAATCCATTTTGAATTAATTTTTGTGTGTGCTGTGACATAAAGGTCTAAGTTCTTCTCTTCATCCTCCTCTTTCTTCTTCAAAAAGATAGCAGTTCTTTGTCGTATATAGATATCCAATTGTTCTGGCACTATTTGTGGCAAAGACTATCCTTTCCACGTTGAATTGCCTTGGCACCTTTGTAGAAATTCAGTTGAACATAGATGTGAAAGTCTATTTCTGGACTCTCTATTCTCTTCCACTGATCTATACATCTGTCTTCATGCTAATACTACACTATCTTGATTGCTGTAACTTTATAATAAGTTTGCAGTCAGGTAGTATAACTCTCCTAGCTTTGCTCTGCTTTTTCAGAGTTGTTTTGTCTGACCTTGGTTCTCCATATTTCTATCTAAATTAACCTTGTCAATTTCTGTAAAAACTTCTGCTGGTATTTGGTTGGGGATACGTCACATTTATAGATCAGTCTGGGGACAATTGCCATCTTAGTGATATTGATTCTTATGATCCATGAAAATGATATCTCCATTCATTCAGATCTTTAAAAAATTCTTAGCAATATTTTGTAGTTTTCATATATTTCACGTCTTTTGTTAAATATACTCATGAATATTTTATTCTTTTTGATGCTATTGTGAATGAAATTGTTTTCTTAAGTTTATTTTAAAATAGTTAATTGCTATTATATAAAATAGATTTTTTTTTGGTATATTGTTCTTGTGTCCTGTGACCTTACAAAGCTTGCTTATTATTTCCTGTAGATTTTTTTTTAAGTTCCTTAGGGTTTTCTATACAAGTTCATTTCATCCATGAAAAAAGACAGGTTTTACTTCTTCCATTCCAATCTGAGACCTTTAATTTCTTTTTTTTTCTTTTTGCCTAATTGCACTGGCTAGAACCTCTAGTACAAAGTTAAATAAAAGTAATGAGAGTAAACATCTTTGCCTTGTTTCTGATCTTAGGGGGAAACCATTCAGTCTTTCACCATTAAGTGTGATTTAACTGTGGATTTTTCATAGATAACTTTTTAAAAAAATTGTATATATTTGACACATAACATTGTATAAGTTTAAGGTGTACATTGTGGTAGTTTGATACATTTATATATTGTAATATGATTGCTGTTGTAGTGATACTTATCACATATGTAACCACCCTTTTACTCTCTGTTTTTTATGAGTTTGGCTTTTTTAGATTCCACATATAAGTAATATCATACAGTACTTGTCTTTGTCTGATTTATCTCATTTAGCATAATGTGCTCAAGGTCCATCGTGTTGCTGCAAATGGCAGAATATCCTCCTTTCTCATGGTTAAGTAGTACTCCATTATGTTATACCACATCTTTTTTATCTATTCATTTGTTGATGGGTATTTGGGTTGTTTCCATATCTTGACTATTGTGGACGATGCTGTAACAAACATGGGAGTGCATAAATCTTCAAAATTCTGTTTTCATTTCCTCTGGGTATAATTGTTGATTGTATGGTAGTTCTATTTTTAATTTTTTGAGGAAACTCCATATTGTTTTCCATAGTGGTTGGGCCATTTACATTCCCATCAACAGTATATAAGTGTTCCCTTTTTACTACATAAGGGTTTTGGAAGCATCCTTCTAGTCTTTGTTGAGTTTTTTTTGTTTGTTTTTGATTTTTGTTTTTTGTTTTTAATTATGAATGAGTTTTGTAAGTGCTTTTTTTTTGTCAATGTAAATAATCATGTTTTTGTTCTTTATTCTATTAATATAGTGTACTCGTTAATTGATGTTTGGATCAATTAAAGCAACCTTTTCTTGGATAAATCCTATTTAGTTATGGTGTGTAACCTACTTTATGTATTGTGGGATGTGGTGAACTAATACTTTCTGAAGAATTTTTGCATCTAAAGTTATGAGGACTATTAAACTGCTATCTGTTGTTTAATTTTCTTGTGATGTCTTTGGCTTTGGCATCAGGGTAATACAGGCCTCATAAAATGAATAGAGAAATTCTTTCTCTGTTTTCTGAAAGGATTTATATTATTTCTCTAATTTTTAGAACTTAACCAGTGAAACCTTTTGGAATTTTTTTGTGTCTGTGTGTGGAAAGATTTTTAAATTCCTTATTCATATTCTTTATTTGATATATGTTGATTCAGATATTCTATTTCTTCTTTCCCATCTTCATTGTTATAATTGATAGATATAAATGTATATGTTTAATGTGTGCAATGTGATGGTTTGATACAAATATACATTATGAAATGATTACTGCAATCAAGTTAATTAACACACTCCATCACCTCACAAAGTTACCCTTTTTTTTTTTTTTTTGGAGTCGTAAGAATACATAAGCTCTTAAAATCTACTCTCTCAGCAATCTATGTATTTCTTCTATCAAGACAGTTTGATAATTTACATTTTTCTAAGAATTTATGTATTTCATCTAGTTTGTCTGATTCGTTGCCATAAAGTTGTTCTCCTATAATCCTTTTTCATTTCTGTCATGTCTGTAATGATTCCCCACAGCTCTATAAAAAACTTTCTTTTGCAGACTCACAGATATAGAGAACAAAGTGGTGGTTACCAGTGGAGAGAGGGAAGGGGGAGGGGCAATATAGGGTTAGGGAGTTAAGAGGTACAGACAGTTATGTATAAAATAAGCTACAAGAATATATTGTACAGCACAGGGAATATAGCCAATATTTTTTCATAACTATAAATGGAGTATGGCCTTTAAAAATTGTGAATCATTATATTGTGTACCTGTAACTTATATAATATTGTACATCAACTATACTTCAATAAAAAATTAAAAAGTAAAAAAATAAGAACACATGAACAAGCAATAAATAAATAAAATAAGCTACAAGGATATATTGTGCAACACAGGGAATGTAGCCAATATTTTATAATAACGATAAATGGAGTATTACCTTTAAAAACTGTAAATCACTACTGTGCATCTGTAACTTACGTAATATTGTACATCAACTATGCTTCAATTAAAAATATAAAAAATTTGCTTTTGCATAGTTAGAAGCCTCTGTTAAGAAGAAAATTCTAATCTTTAAAGAGTAGAGGTTTGACTCATTTCAATGGGGTTAGCTCTTGCTGTGGGAAAGTTTACCAGGTAGTTAAGTTGTTCTTGCTAATCAGGGAGGAAAAAAGGTTTTTGAGCAAAAGCCAACTTAGGAAAACGGTTGCTTTTTAAATCGAAACTTCGATTGAGGAATTCAAAGGCACTACAGTAAGTGGGGGAAAAGGTAAATGGAGAGAACATGGTTATGCCTGATAATATTATAAACTTTTTCCAAAGCTTAGATCTGAACCTAAATCATAAGTTGGATTGAAGAAGCTCTTCTGTATCCTAGACTTGAATGCCTTTGATATGAGAATTATGAGCACAACTTTCACCCATGTAACGTTTTCCTTTATGAGCTCTCTGGCAAAAGCAAGTTTTGTGAAATATTATTGCATTGTTGTATAAATGAAAAATTGCATTATAGATTTGTTTCTCCTACTATAACTTAAAGTAAGAAAGGAAGCGATGCTCTTGACCTGGCTAATAGACCAGTTACGTGAGTTTTAGAGTTTGACTGGGACTATGAATAGATGGGACATAATAGAACAAATGTAAGCCCCCCTGGGGGAAAGGCTCTTCCCCTATTTTGTTCACTGTCCTATCTGCAGTGCCCAAGGCAGTGCCTGGCCTATGAATGAATGAATGTTTATAGCAAATAATAAACATAGGCATGAACTAAGAGCCATGAACATACAGAGGAAAGAGCAATCTATTCAGCCTAGAGTGATGAGAGAAGGTATCCAAAGGAGGTGGTAGAAACTTTTCACTCTGGGCTTGAGCTGGGCAGACCTTCATGGGGGAGAAGCATTTAGGCAGATCAAGTATGAGAAGAGGCACACTGCATCATTATGCCAGGGCCCCCTCCATGTGCTCCTACAGTGTTCTGAACCTATTTCTGTCCCTGAACATATTACACTGCAGTTCTCTTTACCTGAGTAGAGAGATGGCTCAATCATGGCATCCTGGCAACCTTGCACATCTCCACTTAGGCCAAGCAGGCAAGACCTGACCGTGACCTGATCAGAGTCATGGTGAAATAATTCCTCCTGGGGTAATGGGAGATGAGCCAGATGAGGAGGCACCACGTGGCAGTTCCTTACATCTTGTGGGAGACTGCCACAGGGTATTCATCTCCTGAGTTTCACTTGAACACAGGACTTTCCATCTCAGTTCCCGTCCTGCTCCCCTTCGAGCACACATGCAGGCTTCTGTGCAGGTCTCTCAAACTGCTTGTCTGTAATCTAGAGCTGGCTCCTCCACGGCAGAGTGACCTACCACTCGTGCCATCTGTTGTCTGGCCCCTTCAGCTTACTGTCATCCTGCGGGAATAGGGATGCAGGAGCTGACACCATGCTCTTCTTGCTTTAGCTGTCTGTCTACGTGATAAAGTGTCTGAACTCATTTGGGCTTCATACCTCCTTACTCTATGTGTTACCGAGTACAAGCTCGCTCTGCTCGCCACACGACAGGCCAGTGAATCGGAGACGAGGTGTTGAGGCAAGGAATACGACTTTATTCGGAAAGCCAGCAGACTGGGAAGATGACAGACTAGTGTCTCTGAAAAACCATCTTATCGGGGTTTGGACGCCAGTTTCTTTTATAGCACAGAGACGGGGAGGAGATGAGGAAGTAAAGTAAAAAGCCCATAAGTTTTGCAAATATCCCCTGGAATGGCCAGCCTTGGGGAGGGGATGTGTTAATTTTTTCTTCTTCTTTTTTTTTTTTTTTTGTGGTACGCGGGCCTCTCACTGTTGTGGCCTCTCCCGTTGCGGAGCACAGGCTCCGGACGCGCGCAGGCTCAGCGGCCATGGCTCACGGGCCCAGCCGCTCCGCGGCATGTGGGATCTTCCCGGACCGGGGCACGAACCTGTGTCCCCTGCATCGGCAGGCGGACTCTCAACCACTGCGCCACCAGGGAAGCCCAATTTCTTCTTTCTTGTAGCCATCCACAGGTGGAGCAGGGTCCCTGATGTTTCTCTGATCAATGCCACTTTGGTTTAACATTCAGGCAGAGGGGCAGGGTTCCCCGGGGCAGGGCGTTATGTATAGACAGTATCTTTTTAGTGAACAAAATCAGCAGAAAGCAAAGGTTAAAGTAAGAGAAACAGATCCAACGTGTAGTCCGATTTGGCTCTTCTCTGTTACCTGAGCAAGCCAGCCTAGCAGTGGCATTCGTTGCTGCTGCTAATGACTGCTTTCCCATCAGACAACTTCTCTGTCCCCACCACTACACTATGAGCTTATCTGTATTCCCAATGCTTAGCAAAAGGTTTTGCACAGTTGCTTAATGTGTATTTTTTGACAGAATGAATCAAAAAGTGAGTACACCAGCAAGTTTACTTTGTCTGAACTAGAGGGGGAATGTGAGTGTGTAGGGATGGGTAGGAGAAGAAGATACAACAACTGGGTCTGACTGTGGAGGATCTCATATGCCATTCAATGGAGTAGGTAGGGCAGTGCCCTGAAGACTTTAAAGTAAGAGAATAACGTGATTATATCTGTCTTTTAAGAAACTTTCATAGTAAAACGAAGATTGAAGATAGGGAGATCAATTAACCAGCTAATGGACTAAAAATTCATATGAGAAATGATGAGGGTCTAAATTAAGAACACAGTAATGAGACTGAAAGTAAGGAACTAGATTACAGAGGATTGTATTTATTTTTGTTTGTGTTTACTTCTTTGTTTTTTGTCTTTTTATTTATTTATTTTTGGGTATAAGCAGTAGAACTGGTGCTGATTTGCTATAAAGAAAAAACCAGAAAACAAAGATCAATAAATGTAATTTCATAGATGTTCATTTTATTTTATTTTTTGTTGGTTTTACTCTAAGTGCTTACTGTTTAATTCCTTGATTTTTTTTCATAATATTAAAAACAATTTTGTATTTAAATAATTATATCTAAGCATCCTGAACTGTTCTGTTTTAAAATCTGGATTAAACATTTCTGAGGTGACCAAGATATTTAATCATTCCATTAACTTGTACCTGATCACATCTGACAGTAGCAAAATCTACCATTGGATACTACAAGATTACAAGCACCTTGAGGACAGGAATCAAGCATTATTTAAAATTTTGTATTATTTATAGCACCTATTATGGCATTGGACCCGTAGTAGATGTTTAATATTAACTGAATGACCAAATTCACCTATTTAATTATGTAAAAGTCTGACCTGAAAATATCAACTTCTTTAAAACAAATCACAAATATAAAAGTAATTTAAGTATAGAAGTCACGCCTCATAAAGTCTTTGATCTTCATTTTCATCTTCTCAAATAACAGTTATAATATACCTAATCTATTCTCAAACATATCATAAGCAATTCAGATTTAAATGAAATAAAAAAGATCCCTTTCGTTTAGAAACATGGCATTTAGTTAGGGAGGGAAGATATAGCCTTACATGAAGCTGCTAAACGACAAAGCAGAATGAATCTTACTACCTGCTGAAAGCTCTCCAAAGGGAAAGGACATTGTGGGATGATTTCTTAGGGATAGATTTTGCAAAAAGGTGGATCTTTATAATATTTTTATTAAACTGAGCTTTGCATTAGGTATGGATTTTTTCCAGTTTATTTTGGAGGGAAGTAAAAATGCCCTTTAGGTGAGGAAACATCTGAGCAAACATCCACAGAAGGTAAGAAGAGGGAAAGTTTAGAGGCCAAATTTTATATTCAGAGAAGCGAAATCACTGTAGTGAGAACTGTTTGAGAGCTATGTATATAAAATCTACGACGAAAAAGTGTGTGTTGTTTTTAATGATTCACAGTGCATTTACAGTTGTCATGTAAATTACTGAGGAGCACCCAAATTGCATCCACCCTCAGCATCTCAAGAAAACAGGATGTTCTTGAAGGAAGAATCATTGAAACCTCCTTTAAGAGCCTCCTAGAAGAGACTATTAAACTCATGCATTGGGCTTCAAGTAAATGAAAGCTCACTCACTGGACAGTTTAAACTAATTGATAGTTTTCTAGTAATCACAGTGTATTACTGACAATCTCAGGGCACTTTATCTCTTATTCTAGGGATCAAAAGTTGGCACATATGTACCTAGCATTGGAAAAGTGGTTTTAGTAAAACTAATTGTGGTTTTGGGAGAGTGTTCAAGCACTAGCCATGTAATTTTTTTACCTTCGAAGAGCTTATCTTCTTATCTGTATAATGGACTATTACTGATATAGTCCTCTGTCCCCTGGTTTCTCCAAAGCCCAATAAACTTTGTCTTTTCTTATTTTGTTAGTAGCTTCATCCCACATCATTAGATTATTGTTGGCTACTTGAGGCAGAAATGCATTATATGCTTATATGTTACCCATACTGTTTAGGTGCCTGATAAATACGCCTTGACTGACCAACTGACCAAAAAGCCAGCTCTTTTCTCCTTTTTCTCAGTGGAATCCACAGCTGCGCGCAGATGCCTGTTCTTCTGGACGTTGTGTTAAAATGGTTTGTGCTCTTTGTAGAAAGTGGACAGGTGGCAAATCCAAGATGACTACTATTGAAATTGTACCATTATGTAGTGGCTCTGGTTTTATATATGATAAGTTTCTCAATGTATAGAATTAATGCCTATTCTACTTCTGAAAAATATGTCAGGTTTCTTAATATAATATAGAACAATTAAATAGAAATAACCTAAAAACTAGTTAATGGCAGCAGAGGCTCTAGTTTCTAGGGTATTTGGATACAGAAGCTCAAGTTTCTTAATATTGAATGAGAGGTTAAAAATCTGCTTAAGTCCTTATTGGTACAAGTAAACAGAAATATAGGGCATTGTAAAATTGGTCTGTGATGCATTTAAATTCTGAGATGGCTGGAGGGTCTGAGCTGGAAGAAGCAGAAATTTTCTTGGTAGCCTTTTCCTTTTGATTGTGACCCCTCATCCTGGGGAAATGTACCCTGGCCTGAAGGTGGCACGTGCCATGCAGTTTCCACATAAAGAGTGTTTGTTGTTTCAAATCCCTACAAGGTTCTGAATTTTCTCATAACTAGATCAGAATTGTAAAAATGTAAAAATATGCCCAGTGGTTGTTATGATGGACTAGATCAGTTATATCTTATTGTTATTTAAAATACCCAAAGGAAGATATTGAAAAATACTTAAAGTTGGGTTGGTTGCTCTAGCAACAAAGCCAAGCTTCTGAAGATTATCCTTAGTGACTGCAGTTTTGGCGGCAGAGCAGCAGAAAGGAAAAGTAATTAGTCCTGCAACTTTGCTTTCAAAACTTGGCTTTAAGTAACTAGACGAGCAGCAGATAGCAATGTTTATAAGCTTTGAAATAAAGCTTGGAAATCATTTTAGTTTTCAATAGAAATGCAGAACATGTTCTTCATGTAATTTCTGTTTATAGCAAGAAAAATTTCACTGGTATTCAGCCCAAAGAGACGAGTGGCTGTGAACACTAGGTTACTGGGTACCAAATGAAATAGACATGAAGTTGGGGAGGATATGAGTTTGACCATATCAGGTATTTTTACGTAAAGAAGAATCTTTTTTTTCTGCCTGTTAGCAACTTGTTTATGTACCTTTGAACAAAGAACAACTTAAGGCAATTGAATTGTAAACAGTGGTGATTTTTATTGATTATACTCTAAATAATCTAAATTATGGACAATATAAGGAGAAAGCTGGCTAGTGAAAAAAAAAAAAAGAAAAAGAAACAAATCTTTGCTTTAATCTGCAAGTTTAATTTAGTTAGGCCTTGATGGGAAGACTGGAATGTCTAGTGACTGTTAGAGTTATCCTGCTTCCTCCTTTCCCAAAATTGACTTATGGCATTTAAACAATAGACCAAACGTTTTAGCTGATGGATTTCATTTAAGTAAAGCAAGAAAAGGCTGGATTACAATTTGTATTTTTAAAAGTCTGAGAGAGCTGAAGAAAGTCTGATTCATATGATAAAGAATCCTCAGCATCTTGACTTAATGCGAGACATGATGAATTAGATGTTCAGGTTCTGAAGCTTTCTAGGCATTAACATTATGACCATAATCCTATGACTTTCGTTATCTGTTGGTTTGTTTGGTAATGCAGGAAGGTAATGCTTTCAGTCGTACTTTTAGTAAAGCTTCATTAGGTCCTTAGAAATGTTCTCTTTTATGGTTCTAGAATATGCTCCTAGGCACAAAAGATAACATTTGAAGTGTAGAAATGGTTTGAAATGCATTGACTTATATAGAACCTGAAAATCAATGGGAGAAACTGATATCATTTGACCTTGACTTTTTAATGTTGAGGTGAGTTTAATAAATAAACTTTTAGCCTTGGGAACTTTAAGTAATACGAAATGGTCCCCGGGTTTCTCTTCTTGGGGCCTGGGTTTTTACCATTCTATCTGCTACCTTTTCCTTTCCTAATCACAATTATCCAGGACTTAGTTCATCACAGTGGTAGACTTTAGTTCAGCTCATCTTAAACGAGCCACTTCTGTGCCCAGCAGTATGTTAGACACTGTGGGAGTGCAAAGATGAATAAAATAGCCCGTAAGGTGTTTGTAATGTAGCAGAGGAGGAGGAAAATCTGTGTAACTAATTATAATTAATACAAAATAGAAAACTTACAGGAAGTGGATTTTGAACCCTGCCTTGGCAAAGACGAAGCATTATGGCTGAGGGAACAGCAGGAACAAAGCTGTGGAGGCCAGCCATGTCTGAGGAACTGTGTAAATTGCCTATCTTGCCTACTCTATCTTACTATATTACGGTATACTACTCTATCTTATCTGCTATATCACAGTATAGTACTCTATCTTACCTGCTGAAATGCAGTATAGCTGAAGCACTGTGTTTATGGTTAAATGCAGTATTAGTAGAAGCTGGAAAAATAGGTTGAAGTCAGATCATGGAGAACCTTGGTGTGGAAGTCAAAGTTTTTTGAGTGACATAATAATAATGGTAATTTTAATGAGTGCTTTATAACCTGTAAATTTCTTCCACATTCGTGTGTTTTAGGATGATTATTCTGGAGGTAAAGAGTGGGAATAGATGGTAAACAGGAGAGCCAGTTATAAATCTATCTTACTCATAAACTAGCCCATGCTATCTTTCCAGCCTCATCTCCTACTGCTCCGTTTCTTTATTCACTAAATATTTATCACATGTTCACTTTGAGCCAGGTGCTATTTTAGGCACGGAGGACACACTGGTTAGGAAAGAGGACTCAGGCTCTGCCCAGTGGAGCATATGGAAAAATGGAGGAGGAGTTAGAAATTAATCAAATAATAACACACATAAATGTACAATTCCTGATGATTCACTTTGCTGTACACCTGAAACTAACACAACATTGTAAATCAATTATACGCCAGTAAATTTTTTTTAAAAAAGCCAAGAAATATGTATATAATTTTTGACTTTGACATGTTCTAAGAGGAAAACACCTATAGGGAATTCTCAGAATGTATAAGGGACCCTGACTCAGTCTGGGGTAGCATGGGGTGGAGTGGAGGGAGAGATGGTCAAGGGAATTTTCCCCATGGAAGTGATGCTTGAGTTGAAATATAAAGGATATGTAGAAATAAAATAGGACAGGGTGGGGATACTATTCTAGGAAGAGAGAACAGTGTGTACAGAGCTTCTAAGGCTGAGTGGGGGGAGCATTACAGGTGTAAGTAAGAGAAAGAAGGCTTAGCTGGAGAACTACAAATGAGACAGAAAGGGGCATGATATATGCTGAAGAGAGAAGCAAGGGCAAGATCAAGCATGACCTTGTTAAGGATTTTAGTCTTTGTCCCAAGAGCAGTGGGAAGCCTTTGAAGAGTTTTAAGTGGGAGATTAAGAAATGAGATTTGCATTTTAAAATATGATTTTTACTACTGTATAGGGAATTCATTGGGAAAGCTAGTTATGAGGGTACTGTAGACATCCATTGAGAGATAGCCTATCACGGCAACGGTGGTGAAAATAGCAGCAGACTGAAATGAAAGAGTGAAAGTATAGTTTGAGATAGATTGGATATTGGAGGTAAGATCGAGGTGTCAAACACATGTGCTAGGGTTCTTCTGGCTTGTCCAACTTGAAGGATGATGGTGTCATCCCTAGGATAGGGAACTGAAGGCAGGTCAGGGTGGAAACTGGGGCTCTGGGAATTTTAGACATATTGAATGAGAGGAGATATTCAAGTGGGGAAATGTATATATGTGTCCGGAACACCAAGCAAATATACTTTCTGGGAGTCATCAGATGTAACTAAAGCAGTGGAATTAGATATGTTTAGTTAGAGAGTGTACTAAACAAAGAACCAATTACTAAACCTTGCAGAACTCCAGGAGTTCATGCCTTTAGATGAAGATAGGCTTGCAAAGGAGGTTGAGAAAGGGCTGCCAGAAAAGATCAAAACCAAGGGCATCTAGAGCATCCTGGGAATCAAAGAAAGTACTTCTAGAGGAAGGGAGTGATGTGTTTGAATCTTTCAAAGGAGATATAGTAGGCAGTGTTTTTCAAACTTACATATCCATGGAGCCTTTTCTCCAATGAATATGAGGGCAGCACAATTCCAGTGCCATCCAGCCCTCCATTTCCCTACATAAATTCAGTAGGGAATTTATGGAGTGATAAGTAGCATTTATCTGAACAAAGTTTTACATAACACTACTACTAATTTTTAAAATAAAATACTTAGTGACAGAGTTATTGTAGCAGATACGAGAATCTTCTTAGATCTGTTAATAATATCTTTGGATGTGAGATATGTGTGACTTGGAGAGGAGATTAAAATTGAATTCTGATTTGAGAATAAATATTTTCGTAGTTAAGTAAAAATGTAAACCAGAAACCTTTCATTATTTCTATGTTTACTGAGTAAATATGAACAGTGGCTTTCTTATGAAGAAATACAGTTGTCCACTAAAATATTTTAGAGTACAAACGTAAAACTTAAACCCATTGTTGTAAATAATATATATTGTAGTAATATCCTAGATAGATGTAAGGAGTCTCCAGGAGATTTTATGATGTGCTTTCTTTGACTGCCTCTATTACTAGGTGGAATTCACACTATGTAGTGGCAACAACATACAAATGTGCATATGTGTGTTTTTCCCCATTTCCTTTACCGTGTAAAACTTGCATGTTCTCTGCAGAAATGTACACGGAGAGATTGTTGCTCTCATCTGTCCATTTTGCCATATAATTTTTACAGCTGTTCCTCAGTTGTTAATATATTTCTGTGGAATATGTGTAAATAGACATGAGCAAACTGTCTAAAAGTTATTCAGCTAGTCAGTGAACCATGTAATCTGTTGGTTCAGAGACAACAGATAATAGAGTGAGATATTTGCTTTACCATCCACACACTCCATGTAGCATCTAGGCTCCAAAAGTCAATTTGTGTTCTGTTGGGGCATGTCTCATCACACTATATTATCACATCAGGGGTAGGAAATTTGGATAATGACTATCTGATTTACAAAAAAAGGAGACTATTTAGTGAATTGAATATCTGTGAGATGGGAATTTTGAGCTTGAATTTTGTTCCATCCTTGGTTAATTTGATACTCTATATGTGTTTCAGCACTGTTTTCCTCTCTTTTAACAATGTAAGTTAGAAATAACCTTGTTAATTAGCATCTATTCTTAGGTTGATGACATGACACAGCCAAGACAGAGTGGGAACATTCCATTACGACCATAGCACAAGCAGTAAAACTCCTTTCTAAAGGGAAAAGCAACCGTGGACATGAAAATGAAGGGTACCCCTTATAGGGGTATACTTAGAGAATGTACCTGTTTTGAAGAGTCAAAGGAAGTGTTAGACAAGAAACTCACTGGGTAACCATCCTCTTGTTTGGCACATGCACCTAACAATTGGGTGGTAGCATGTCGATTCCCCTCCTTAGAAACTTTCATTTGCTCCCTGCTATCTCAACAATTAAGTCCAATTCCCTCTGCACTACGTTGCAAATTTACATTTGTGTCTTTAACTCTGAATCCCTGTCCTCCTACCAAATCGAGCTAGTCTAACTCCTGTGTGTGTGTTTATGTGCGTGTGTGTATAGCATTTTTAACCTTCTTTGATGGTCCTGTTTCCCCATCATTTCTACCTGTTCCATTCCCATCTATCTCATAAGGCAAAATCATATTCTTTCTTGTTGATGGAGCTCTTATTGACTTCTCCTGGCTAGAAGCTATCCCATAGCACTTCATCTGCACCTCTTATAAGGCAATTAACACCTTACTTTATTTTGATTATGTATATACATGTTTTATTTCTCCTTCTAGACTGAAATCTCCTATTTGTGGAATTGATGGCTGGTGTGCTGAATCAATGAAAGGATGGGATAAGGAGAAATTCTCAGACAGAAGGGAAGGTGTCTGTCCAAGGTAGAAGTCACAGTAGATTTGAACTTCTGGAATAACCTGGAATCCATCAGAATTTTCCCTGGAATCACCCTTAAATTAAGTGTGGTTATAGAGATGTGTTCTGCTTTTCTTTACTAGATTATAGCTTTCCTTGTGCAGGAAGGGCTCAATAGATTGGTTGATAAGTGGATTGAACTGGAGCAGTACTTGTCAGATTGGGTGGGCAGGAGTTGGGGGAAGACTGGCTGGTGGACATTGAGGATGTGGTCTTCGGTTAGAGAGCAGATCCTAGTTTAAAGTTGTTTTGTATTCCAGTCTATGCTTGTCTTTCTCTTCTCTGAATTTCTCTTTCAGTTACATCAATATGACACAGCTTAACACTTACTTGGCTCGTTTGCAATAGCTTTGCCTTCCCATCAGGTTGGCAGCTTCTTAAAACCAGAGACACTTTACCTTCTTTTTGTTGTTGTTGTTGTTGTTAAGATAAGACCTAGAACAATTTCTGGAGCATATGGACACTCAAACATCAGTTGATCTATTAATCAATATATCAATTTTTTTAGATGGTGTATTACTTGTATTTAATTAAAGAGTTATTTATAGAGCACCTATTATGTTCATGGCACTGTGCTTTATCCCTCAGCAAATACAGACAGCTGAGTTGTGGACTCTAAAAGTAGCTGCAATCTACTGGCAGTCTAGTAGCGCTAAGTCAAAGAACAGTATAATGTGTACCGTAAGAAAGGTACAGTCAGTCCACAGTCTTCTCTGTCAAACTTGGAACATTTGGATTCTGATTAAATTCCAGGCCTTGAGTTTTCTCAAGCTGGTATCGTCCATGGTACCACACTAGACCAACAGCTAGGTAGAGGTTAGATGCGCTAAACGTGCACTTGAATGTGAGTGTTTGAATGTGAGTGTGGCCAGGGAACTGGGTAGACTGAGGCTGATTGTGAGACAGTTTGAAGAAAGATACAGAAACATTTATTTGCAGGTTTTTCCAGGTCCAGTCACTTACATATTTTGTGCTTCAACTTTTTTTCAAGTAATTTCTCTCTGATTGTCAAAGTAATATGCAATCATTGTATAAAATTTGGAAACGAGGTAAAAGTCTAAAGAATGAAGTAAAATCTTCTGTTGTCTTACTCTCTATAAATAGCCATTGTTAACGCTTTTGTGTGTAATATTCTAGTTCTTTTTCTATGCATGCCTACCATATTGTATATACATTCTACATAATCATATATAACATGTATTTTAATGTATAATATATTATAGTATATATTAAAGTCATACTTGTATCCAGATTATGATAATCTCCTTCATTTACCAATATCTGTGTGAACGTTCCTCCATATCATTAAATATTCTACAGCATGATTTTAAGTGGCTGCTATATAGTCATCATACGTATATATCATAATTTATTTAACCAATACCTTACCATTGGACATTTTATTTATTTTCTTTTTAAAAATTTTCCCGAATACTATAACTAAATCTTGGGATAGATATGCTTAATGTTTTCTCTTCCTATAATTTTGATACAATTGTAGAATAATGGAAGTGACATTTAGAATTGGGAAACAGACCAATTATTTTTTATTGTTGAAGTATAATTGATTTCAACATTATATTAGTTTCAGGTGGACAACATAGCGATTCAATATTTTTATAGATTATACTCTATTTAAAGTTATTACAAAATAATAGCTCTATTTCCCTGTGCTGTACAGTAGATCCTCGTTGCTTATTTATTTTATACACAGTAGTTTGTGTCTCTTAATCCCCTCACCCTGTCTTGCCCCTTGCCCTTCCCTCTCCCCACTGGTAACCACTAGTTTGTTCTCTGTATCTGTGAGTGAAACAGACCTGTTCTGAAATTGCAGCTCTATTTCTTACCTTTGTGAGCTCCAGCTTTCTCATCTGTAGATGAGAGTGGCAAATGCCTCTGCAGTTCTCAAGGTTGCCGGGAGGAGTAAGTAAGAACATATGTGAAGATTCTTAGCTGGGTTATTAGTTGGGTTTGATGTAGCATAATAGAAGATGGCCTAGCTTAGGTTATCTATGTTCTCTTTCTTTGTCATTTAGAAGTCATCATGTGACCTTAGGTAGATGAACTAGTGCTATAGGTGTTGCTTCTGCTTACACTGGAGCAGTGGGTATACATGGTTGGTTGAGTATTAAGAGGGGCCAGTCTGTAAGGCTTCTGGGCTGTGAGGTGCAATCAGTTGATCCATAGAACTTGAGAATTAATTTAGAATTCATTGTACTTTTGGTATGGCTCATTGGCACACCAGAGCATAACACAGGGCTGACCACTGCACAGGAGCCTGTCCCAGTGCAGATCTAAGCGGGAACTCAAAGCAATGTACTCTGTGCCCTTCTAAAAAAATTTTTTTTATTCAACAATCATTTATCAAGCAACTGCTGTTTGCCAGGCAGAACGCTCAGGGCTGCAATGACAGGAAACTGCCCGGCCACAGTGGAGGAGACAGACAGGTGAACAGCCAGTTACAGAGGAGTGTGATCAGTGACACAGTAGAGATGTCACTCAGAGCACTGGGAGAATCCAGGCTAAGGGGATCAGGGAAGCCTTCTTGGAGGAGAAGCTGTCTAAGCGAAAGAATGAATAAAAGTTCTACAGGCAAAAGTTTTGCCATGGAAGCACTATGTACAAAGGCCTCGAAGCTAGATAACGCAAGGCAGGTTCTTGGAAATATAAATAGTTCAGTGAGGCCAAAGTATAGAGCATGAGGTTGGGCAGGGGAGGGGAACTGGGAGAGGAGAGGCATAGCAAGAAAGGAGATGGTAGAGGTGAGCAGAGCCCATATTTAGGAGTTGAACTTTATCCCAAGCATGATCAGGAGCCATGTAAGGGTCTTTAAGCAGTAGATTGACAAGATAAATTGTTTGTATTTTAAAATGTTTCGATTTTCAAAAGCATTTCATTGCCGATGGGCGTCGTGTGAAGATTCTATTTTGGTTGGTTAATGAGCAGATCAATTGAAATGAGGCAAAAGTCTCAGTCTTTAGCCACCTGGCAGCATAATCACATGGAAATGACTCATTGTGGGGTTTTTTGTCTGTCTGCAGCCAGATCTTCTCCATGCATAGTCTACCTATTCTAGAACTTAGCAGGTTGGAGATGGACCAATTTTCCAGGTCTATAGAAGAAGCAAAACTTTTTGCCAATTTTATGGAAGGGGCAGTGTTTGAGGGAAGAATGCATAGCTTCAAAATAGACTAGTTCCCCAGGAAATGTTTCACTAACATGAATGAATGTGTCTAAAGAATGTTTGGCTTGAGGGACAATTAAGGGCTCAGTCTTCTTCATTACATTACTGTAGCAAACAGTGTTGGCTGCCTACCAAAATGCATCCACTTTACATATGCGTTGGCTGAAATGGCCCTTACCTCCAGTTCCAGTGGGGTTTATCTTGATTGGTCCAGGCCAGTCGTGAGAAATCCATTCCCAAGCAACTGCTCTGTTTAGGGTTGCCTATTTAAGCTAGTTCTAGACAATGAAAATGAGTATGAAAGAAAATCTGCTAGAAACTTCCGGATAGTGGTGTATGAAGATGTGATACTTGCAAAAATGTGGCCTAGAGGTTTGCTTGCCAACATGCTGAGGATGGCAGATCAGGAAGGAAAACCTGGGAGCTTAATAACAAAATTGAGCCTCTGAATTAACCACCCAGGAGCCTCCCTGCCTCAGGACTTCCTGTTATGTTTAAGCATCCTTTTGTCGAGCTTTCTGTTATTCACAGGCAAAACTCCCCTATCTGATACCACCACCATGTCTGTTTATAAGTCTTCTTCAAGATTGGCAGCCCACAGCAGGCATAAGCTATGCATGTCTCATGCTTCTACAGTACTTGCAGTATTGTTGTCACAGTAATAAAACTTAGCATCTGGATAGCAATCAGTTTGCACAATGCTTTTATTTCATTTGGTTCTAACAACCATCTTGTAAGTTGCGGGTGTTAAAGTATATTACTAAGTATTTAAGGGTTCCCAGAACAGGTACTCATCTCATGCTCACCTTGGGGTATCTGAGCTGGGGAGTGTCCTATTTATTGAAACTTGATCGATTTCTTGAGAGTCAAGGAACCATAGATTGGAATTAATGGTTGGTCACTCATACCAGGTCATGGGAGCAAAGAGGACGAGAGGAAAGGCCATTTTCAGTTTCTCGGGGAGGGTCTGAGTGGGTAAGGCACTAACCGTGACTCCAGACAATGAAATGCCTGGCCTCTGTCCTAGGACACTGCTTCTCTGTGGGGTGGAATCCTTCAGGCACACGTGTGTATTACTTCATTGTTCTCCTCCCAGCCTGTTGGTATTTGCCCCCAAGTTGAGAGAAGGGGAGATAAGAAACTGAGTGTGTTTGATAAAGAGTCTTAAGACAAAAAAGTACTGTAAAATACCAAGGATATTGGGCTCCTTTTGGGGTATCTTGATAAAAGAGTTGCAACATTGGTAGAAAGGGAGAGCTTCTCTACTTCATGGAGAAGAGTGAGGACAGCTGAACAAATGCTGGGCAGTATCAGTGGCTCAAAGACTAGGTGATGTAATTAACTAATCCACAAACATTTATTGAACAGTGGTGAGTAAAACAAATATGGCTTTTTAAAGGTGAAAGGTACCTATACTCTAGTAGTGAAGACAGATAACAATGAAGTAAAAAAGGAAATAAAGGAATATATAATTATGAATTGTGATAACTGCTATTAAAGAGGAAGAATAGTATATGTGAGATAATAGTGGGGTGAAGGGGCTGCTTTATATGGGGGGTCAGTATAGGCCTCTGTGAATAGATTACACTCAAGGTGAGACCAGAAGCATAGGAAAGAGCCAGCCATTCAAAACGAGGGGATAGGACAGAGTGAGGGTAGCACATGGAGAGAGCAGGTACCGGGCGTAAAGGACAGCATGTGCAATGGTCCTAAGGTAAGAAATAGTTGATATGTTCAAGGAACTGATTTTCTAGTCAGGATTCTTTTATCATGCCAGGAGAGTTTATTGAACGTTTACCTTGTGTCTAGTTTTGTCCTAGGAATTGTGTAGGATAGATATATATGTATGTATGTATAGACTGGGTTGTTATAGAATACTTAATACTTGATGAGACTTAAACTGGAATGCAGAAAAGTGTGTGGGATTTAAATGGGTAGAGGGGAGAGGGTGGGAAGCATTATGTGGAAAGATAAGGAGTAGAAACGAACACGGGGTATTTGCAGGGCAATAACGAGAATGTTTCTGAGAGTGAGAATAGAGGATAATCTTGAATTAATTCTTCTTAATTGAGGGTTAACAAGCAACTATCTGAGATTCACAGGATATCGCAACTTCTCTCCCTTTTAAACTTTACTACTCCTGTCCATTTACTTAAATTAATTAGGTCAGCCCAGTGCTTCATAAAGAAAACATAAAGTAAATATCCTGCTACCGAGACTCGATTTCAAAGCACACGACTACTAAATTTTCAATGGCAAACGCTCCTGACCTCCATGTTTCCCCATCTTATAGTCTATCCTATTTTCATTGTGTGTGTTATCACGCTGCAGATCTTTTACAACGTTTTGCACTGTTTGAGCCGAGCACCGGCGAATGGCATTTTCAAACATAGGTCCTTCACTCTCACGGCTCCACGGAGGTGGGGAGGGGCAGGTAGCATTGTGTCTGTGGAATGAATGAGGAAGCAGAAGGGCAGAGAGGTTAAGTGACTTGTATAAATCACACAAGGGTCAGGGGCTGTGTGTGAATAGGACTCAGCCTCCAAACTTTCAGTCCAGGGCTCTGTCCACTAAGCCCCCTTTCCACTGCAGACAGCTCTGAATGCTAGAGGAAAAATGTAGTGTTTCAGCATTCCAGATGGAGAAATGAAAACGTGAGGTGGTGCATGGAGAAAATGTATTTCACTTTGGGTGAATGTTGCAGAATCATTTACCCTTTTATTTATTTATTTTAGAGCATCATACATCTTCCAGCACCCAAATTGTACCACATTACAGGCGATGTGGGCAGTTAGAACTTTCGGGAAGTAGAGGCTCAACCAATGAGTGGCATCACACTGCCACACCTGTCTTCCTATCCCTGTTCCTCACTCCTGTTCCAGAGAGCACTTGCCCTCGGGACCATCCCATCCAGACACATCACAGTGCTTGTTCTGTCAGTCCACAGGTCACCCTCCACCTTATTCCGGTAGTTGTGCTGCTTCCAGATCAATGTCGTTTGTGCTGTGCTACAACTTTGAGGGCTAAAAACTGTAGAAAGTGACACACTTGAGGTTTTCACCCTGGATGGGCATGTGTTGCTCTTCACTCTGTCTTCCTATTTGGATGCAAAGCGTCCTAAGTAGGGCCTGCCTGCTGCCTTTGCTGCCGCTTCTCCTCCTCCTACCCCAGCACTCAAAGCCCAGCAAGACCTGTGTTCACAAAACCTTTTCTAGCAACTTAGTCTTGGAATCAAGTCTTGAGTACAACCTTCTCTGAAATAATCACTTTCCCAGCGAGTTGGAAGAGTCTGAAAAGTAGTTACAAATGAAAAGTGCGTCGTTCCAGCCTAAGCTATTATCCTACAGTTGCATCACTCTACAGTTGGAACTTTTTTTTTTTATCTTGACCCTGCATTTTCTTTAAATCTTGACCCTACGGGGGAGTTCTAATGAAATGGTGAATTGGTTTCTGCCCCACTAGAGAGAGACAATTGAATATAAGTTGTATTAAATTCAGAGAAACTAAGACCTATCCTGTGTGGGGTTTTCTAGATAAATCTGCGTCTGCCCTATACATTTTTAATGACAACGTGGTTTCAAACTCAGTGTTATTCAGTACCAAATCAAAGCTGACTCACGGAGAAAAATACTGTTTGATTCTATTTAGTCCACATTTCCCTCCCCACTTTCGGGTGTCTGCCTGTGCAGTTGGGGGTGGGGTGGTGTATAATACGGTCTGAATACATTCTTATAAGTATTAGAAGTATGGAAACACAGAGCCCTCCATGACCCCCAGAGCCCTCTGGTGATCACTGGTGTTTGTTGTTGGAAGAAGGCAAACATAAGCATAGAAGTGTTATTGAACAGAAACCCCTTCAAAAATGTCTCTGGGCTTTTGTTCTCGGGGTTGCATAGCGGTAGGGGGCCCCCTCCTCAGAAAGCATACTTATGCAAGTATTAAGAACTGGCTGAGATAAGAAGTAAAGCTTAAGAGACCTTCATCATTAGCTGCTAGTGGTAGAGATTAGTGATCCAACTACAGGATTACAGACGGAAAGAGTGCCAGTGTTGGTTAATTGTTCATTAATGCTTGTAAAATAAGCCAGCTGGAGGAAAACTGACCATTGTCTGCTCTCTCAGAGTGAAACTAAATTGGATCTGCTCATCAATGGCGGTATTGATGTCAGGAAAAAAATAAACTACACATGTAAACTTCTTCCCTATGACTCCCACTCAATTTAAAATATTTAATTAAAAACTGTTATCCTAACAATGACTGAGTTGTCAGTGCATCTTTCTCTCTGCGGCTGACCTTTATCTCAACTAAGAACACCTTCCTTCCCATGCATTTGCTCTTTTAGTTTTGCTGTGAAACAAAATAAAACAGATTTCCTAAAACAGCCGGTAGAGATACAAATAAACCTTATGATTTATGGTTATAACTTTGAGATGTAGTGGGCATGCTACTTAAAAATCCCAGAGAAATTTAGGCCCTCCTTTTCCCCTGCCTCCCTACTTTGTCCGTTCCCTCCCCAACTCCAAACCTGCCCCGCCGTGGTAAGGCTCCCCTTCCCGCCCCCGGGGCCCAGGCCCGGGCAAGGTTAAATGATTTGCCCAAAGTCACGAGTCAGGAAAAGAGCCAAGTACGTTTGCCTTCTTTGGCCTTATTCTAGAAAACGTCATTGTAAGGTCAGAGACAATATAGGTAACTCTTCCTGAATCCCAAAGTAGGAAAAATTTAAACGTGTTTCCTCCAGTCTTTGTATTTAAGGTAAGTTTATTCACTCAGAAAATATTGAGTTCCCAGCACGTGCAACAGTGATGAACAGATCGACACAGTTCCTGCTCTCATGTGCTCACAGGCTAGTGCGACCAGACAATATCCTACAAATAAAAATGGAGGATAAGTGTGACTCAGGGAAAGCAGTGGGTGCAGTGGGGGGGTTATCACAGAGGGATGTTTGGGGTGAGACGTGGCCTCGCTAAGACAGGAGCTGAGGGCTGAGTGAGGGGTAGTCAGGCAAATCTGGGGCAAAGGGATTACAGGCAGATGCTGGGGAGCTTGTGTGAAGACCCTGATGTGCGAAGGAATCTCAGTGTGTTGCAGACACAGTACAAAGGAGAGGATACTCGCACAGAATTTGGAAACAGGTGCAGGTAGCCATCTGCAGAGGTGACCCCCTTGACGAGTGGTTTATAAGTATGTGCTGCTGATGAGCCTAGGCTGTGAGTGTCTAACAAGAAACACTGTCCGACCCCTGCCTCCCCCTCCTACATCATCTCCTCCCACGTCTTTCTTGCTCATTATGCTCAAGCCACAATGGCTTTCCTTCTCTTTCTCTAATACCCAACCCCATGTTCCTGTGTTTGTCAGCCCTCTGCTCTCACACACATTTTATCGTTTGTGAACCCTTCTCTCTGTTCATTCTTTCACTCATTCATTCGACAGATGTTTATTGAGTGTTTACTAGCTACCAGCTCGAGGCACCATGGGTTTATCAGGAAACAAAACCCTCTTTCATTGTCAGTTCCAGTGTCACCTCCTCAGAAACATATTTCCTTCCTATTACATGGACCTTCTTTGTTACTTTCAGAGCAGGTTTCACACTCTGAGGTTGTCGTGTTTATTGCTTACGTATTTGTTGCATATTTCTCCCTTAAAATGCAGGCACCCAGAGGGCAGGGACAGTGCACCTCGGGTTCATCACTGCACCTCCAGGACCTAGAACAGTGCTGGACACACAGTCTGTAAATACTGAATGACCAAATATAGGACAAACCCCGCCCCGCCCCCAGATTACGTACAGATTAGACAGCGGCTGATGTAAAGTGCATTTCTGTGAAGTGCATTTCCTTTTGGGAAGTAACATTTAGAGAGCACTGATGGGCAATCCTTAATTGAATGCCAGGGTGGTGTGCTATTGCCACATTCTATAGCCACGCTGCTGTGCTAGCTTTTAAAACCTCACTTTTCTTTGTTTAGATACATTTTAAAAATGTACTGATTTGGTTGAATTTGTTGTATGTTTTGCTTTATAAAAATGCATTTATGTGGTCAGTGATAAAGACACTATTAAAACCTGAGATTTCCTTAACTTCCCTGGTTAAATAGCTATCATGCAGAATTGAAGGTCATCATCACAGAAAGGATGCTGGTAGTTGGTTGTTATTTTGTATTTCACCTAATGCTAGAATGAAATGTACAAAGTCCCTCATTTTATATCTTGCGCTCTAAGCATTTCATAGGCATTTATTTATCTTCAAAGCACACAATCGAGCAGATTAGAGGTAGACTTTCATGATGATTCCCTCTTTTTATTAATCAGTAAATTGTGATGCAGGGACAGTAAATGACTCTACTGTTATGCCATTTCAGGGTAGACTGCATATGACAAGTTGAGGTTCTGCATCAGACCTGTACCAGGGATTATGGGGTGAGGTGGCGTGTTCTATGGCAGACTTGCCATTGTTGGTGTTGGTTATTGCAGCAGGAAGTGCATATTAGCTTAAGTAGAAGGTAAATTTGGTATCTAGGATCCCTTGTTATCGTGTAGCTATTCTTTTGGCCTTTTCTGTGGTTCCTACTAATTCCTGATTTCTGCCTACCTTGCTTCTGGCTTGAAAAGCCTGACACATTCAGCTGCCATTGGTTAGAAGCAAGGCAGCAAACTAAAAAATAGGCAGGTATTCAGACAGAAATAAGGATGGGCTCTCACCATGTTCTCTCTCCATGTTGCAGTGTGTTTGTTTATTGATATAAGAGATTTTTCAGGGTAATGTAATAAAATCCAGAACCTTGATTTCAGGTTGGTCCTGTTTTGAGTCATTTGAACTATAACTTTCAGTTGAACTGTCCACTGGTAGTTGTGAATGGCAGCAAGGTTTTCAGAGACCCAGAAGTGTAAGACAGTGTGCCAACACCCCTACAGCTGATTGCTTTGACTCCAATGTACTGTTTAAAATGGTTCTATTTTCGTTTAATAATATTATTCAGAAAATCTCTCTCTTGGCATTGGGGTTGCAAGATGAAAAGGAGAGATTCTACAGTTCAGACCAAAAGAGGACTGATGGAGAGAAAAAAAGAGAGAGAGAATGAGAGAGAGAGAGAGAATGAGAGAGAGAGAGAGAGAGAGCAAGAGACCACCAAGTGTGGGTTGTAATCCCAGGCTGACATGGCTCTAATTTGGAGAAAGAGGTCTGGGGGTGATGGGCCCTGGAGGGCTTGTGCAGGCCTTACAAATAGGGGTTTGGGGAGCAAGTTTATCAGTGCTGACCCAGCTCTCATTGCCAGTGATGGTGGGGTTGCGTGAGAGTCCAACAGATTGCAAGTGGCACTTTGTATGGTCAGAATCAGTTTTAGCAAGTTATAGGGATGATCTTAACTCCCTACACCCTGCATCTTAAAAACAGTTTTTAAAAAAGCTTTTCCTCACATCTTTATAGCAGTGACGAGCAAAATTCAGCTTCTGACCATCTAACTATATCAGATTCCCTATTGCATTGTCTGAGTCTTATTTTTATATCTTCATAACACTGGTGAAGAGGGCCAAAGAGTCTGCTTACTGTCTGTATTACTCTGTTCTGCACATTAGGCTCCACAGCAGAGGGCAAGGTCCTGGGGCGAAGGGAGTAGTTTTATAGGTAAATCTGTGGATTCACCTGGTCTTTGCCAAAGTGTGTCAGTTAAACCATTTTCTAAAGAGGTGCTTTCAAGTACAGAGTTCTTTCAGATGCAGAAACAAATAAAATAAAATAAAAAAACAGAGAGAGTCTAAAATCTGGAAGGTAGGATTTTCACATCTTAAAACAGACATGTTCATAAGTACATTAAGGTACATGGGCAGATTTAATATTTTAATATTGATGGTTTCTTAAGGGCTTTTCATCCTAATTTTTGGGGGGAATTAGTATGAAGGGGAAGAAATATATTCCTTGTATACAAAGCCATCCCGCTTTTATCATGTGAGGAAATTTAATAATATAGTTGAAGTTTATGAAGCTCTGGCACAGTAGCAAGTGTTCAGTCTTTCAGTAATCTACATATGGTCATAAGGGGATCTTAAAGCACAAATCAGGTCATAGCATTTATTTCCTTTAGAACAGCCTATTGACTTCTTACAAGCTGAAAAAGTTCAAGCCAACTTAGATAGATTGGAACTGTCAGGAAGTGGCTTTTTTTTTTTCCTACCTTGGCCATCACCCTTGATGATATTTTGGGCAGATTCCATTACTTTCTGTCACTTTTGGACATTAGAAAGCCTTCTTTTTCATTATTAATAATTTGTCTACTATATATCAAAACTTCTGTTTCCTATTTAATTCAAAGCATGACCCTTCTGTTTAGCTACGGTTCAGAACTAATCATGGAGAAGGGGGTCTGAGCCTTTTCTTT
The DNA here is from genome assembly GCF_963455315.2 of Globicephala melas. Classification (NCBI taxonomy): domain Eukaryota; kingdom Metazoa; phylum Chordata; class Mammalia; order Artiodactyla; family Delphinidae; genus Globicephala; species Globicephala melas. The sequence goes on from NC_083314.1 coordinate 108,612,090, forward strand.
TTCTGACTCCAAATTCTCCCTTTCCCCCTTTGGATCCTCCGAGGTACAGGTGGAGAGGAAGGGAAGGAGGAAGGAGTACTATTTGCAGTTCTCTGAGAATTGTAATGCTCTGTTAAGGCAGCGTTCCAGTGTTAATGCCATCTTCAGGGCATACTCCTTGGGAGTACTCCTTGGGAGACGCTGTGTGGCCCTCTGCATTGCATCGTTCCCTGATTCAGGGGCTGCTTGCCCCCTCACTTCCTGCCTTCCTGTGGTAGACCTCTGCCCTTTTCCATGGAGTCTCCTCTCCCCAGCAGGGTCCTCTTGGGCATGGTCCATTAGAGATGACGGGAGCCGGGTTGCCTTCCTTAGCATCCGTGTGGCCCAGGGGAAGACAGACGTATCGTTGCCTTACCAAATGGGAGCACTTGATCAGCCACCTGCTCCTGGCTTCTTTCCTTGCCTTCACTGGCATCCCTTGCCAGCCTCAAGCAGGTACCTGCTTCTTTCTTCAACAGTTCATGCCCTAGACCCCTGGATACGTGCCTGAGGCTTGCCCAAGAACATTTTTGAGTTCTGCTCTGATGGTAGCCGTGGGAAGGCCTATTGGTTCCTGTCTCTAAATAGGCATCTGACTTGAATTTGACAATAAAATCTCTTCTCTCAGAGGTAATTCCAAGCCTTGTGAGTGTCCTCTTGGGGTCTCCTTCACTTGGCTTGAGATTGATGTAGGTGGGAGGAGAACTGTCACAGCACTCCCTATTCTTATTAATTCCCTCTTTTCCGAGGATCTTCTCAATAAATTTCTAGCTATGGTATGGGCTGTTGGTGGTGACAAAGTTTGGTTAGCTCTGAATAAATCTTACATCAGCACTTCTGTACCACACTTTAAAATGTGGCATGTTGATTACCATCCTTCTTAGCTTTAAGGTTTTAGCTGAAATTCAAAGGCAATAGGAAAGTTCCATTCCACTTTCAGTCCACTGGCATTTAAAGCCTTTAACAGTCTTGTCAGAACATTGTTTTTTTACCACATCTCTGAACACGCCTCTCCTGTCTCTTTGCATTTTCCCCCTCTGCTATGATTTAGCCATAACTTCCTTTTTACCTTCTTCTTCCAAATGCAAATGCTCTTCTTTTTTTTCTGTCTCAGTGCCTTTGCCCCATCTTTGCTTGTTGAAATTTTAATCATCCTTGAAGGTCTTTCTCAAATGTCATCTTCTCCATGAAGTCTTTGCAGATCTGCCTAATCTAACTAAATCTCATCTATCCCAATACTTGCTTATAGCACATTTTGTTCTATGGTCACATTCAATAATGCCCTCTGTTAACACTATAGTATTGTTACAGTCTTCTTTGTATTAGATTTATTTGTGTGTCTGTCTGCCACGATAGGTTGTAAATTTCACTCCGTTCATTTATTCCTTAATTCAAAACTATTCATTCACCTTCTCAGCACCAGAGAACATATTAAATGATGGGGATAAAAAGATGAGTAAGGTACAGTCACTGAGCTCAAGAAAGTTATTCTTGGAGGGCAGACAGAACCTAGAGGTGTGATATTTAAGTGTCAGTTCACTGAAATACACACTGGGAGTTGATTAAAAGATAAAACAGGCAAAAATATCTCCCCTGAAGGGGCCCACAGTTTAACTCAAGAGAGAAGGCAACAGTTGACACTTAGAAAATGTCAATTTAGTAATTCCACAAAGATTTATCCCACATTTTCTATGCATCCGTCACAGGAGTGGGCAATGAGAATATAGTTGAGAATAAGAAAAATCCACGTTCTCACATAGCTTAAATGCTAGCAAAGAAAAGAAGTAACAACAATTACGAGAGGTGAGTTTTATGAAATGGAAAGTATAGGGTCTAATAAAAGGGGTCAGAGGATACTTGAAATGCTGTTGAATTCGCATTTATTGAGATCACCTTAGGAATTTATTTAGGATGCATTTGTTTATTGCATTTATCGAGATCTTATTAGGAATTCTAGAAAATTGTTGTAGGGTTGGAAAATGAGCTTTACAGTTAGGTGACATATGCACAAGTGTCTCCTGACTCATCAACTTGCCCCACTGTCTTGAGGAGGTCTTTGAGACCATATCTGTATTGAATCAGAAAAGGTTATATAAACAATGCCTGTAAAGCTTTGAAGTCATCTCTTTCTAGCTCAGAAAAGTGAATATGTTGATAAGCACAGCCACCTTCAATCTCTGTACTGAACAACCTCATGGGAGCCAACACCACATTTTTAAAATATACATAGGATGACTTCAGCCTAAACACATTGTTGGTAAACAAAAAATAAGTATCCTTGTAGTCCTCATAGTACCATATAGAATCTTGCCAATAGTGGGCCCTCAGTAAATATATGTTAAGCTTAATTCATTCTTGATTCGAGTAGCCCTCCAGTGTTATAAAATTGGAAAACTGTCTTTTCCACTGATGAGGTGCTATCACACGTAAGTGCTGGAATAAGCTGAAGAGTGATTTTGACAGAAAATGCTAATTTTAGATAAAAAGAGAGAAAATGCTTAGATACACCAAATTAAACACCCTTAGGTGATTATTTTAATTTTGACAACTAATTTATAGGCAAGTAAAGGCATGCATATGTATGTATACCTGTACATGCTCTTGTGTCCATGAAGCAGAAACTGGTATCACACAGAACATTTCTTTGTGGTAAGTATGGATGTTTTTAGTGGGTGCATCTGACAGCACTCCGAATCTATAAACTCTCACCAAGAATGAATATGTTTCCACATATCTTATCATGAGTGGTAAGAATGAGCAGCTTTTGTTGGGAATAAAATTATTTTCCATGGATTCCCAGAGCACTTGAACAATGCCTGGAATGTAGTGATAGGAAACCTTAACCACAAAAACGTTTTCTTCTCTAAAACTGAAGTATTTGTCTTTTAGGGTAACCATTCTTTCATATGTCTATAGTCAAATCCATCAGGCTATTTCAGAAATAATCTTTATGAACAATAACTAAAGAAATAAGTTAGAGGAGCTCAAATAGTCCCTCAAGCAGAATCTGTCTCTGACTTTCCCAGCATGCATGTGAATGACTATTAGGATGACTTTGATTAATAATGCAGTGTATGGGCTTCCCTGGTGGCGCAGTGGTTGAGAGTCCGCTTGCCGATGCACGGGACACGGGTTCGTGCCCGGGTCCGGGAAGATCCCACATGCCGCGGAGCGGCTGGGCCTGTGAGCCATGGCTGCTGAGCCTGCGCGTCCGGAGCCTGTGCTCCGCAACGGGAGAGGCCACAACAGTGAGAGGCCCGCGTACCACAAAAATAATAATAATAATAATAATGCAGTGTTTCTGAAAGTATTTTCTGAGAAACACTAAGTCTGGGATATTAATAGATGATATCCCCACCCCACCTACCAAGAAAAAACAAGGATTAATTGGTCAAATGAATTAACTTAGGGAACACTGAGTTAAAGTAAACAAATGTGACTTCTTAGAGCCTTCCAAATTTAATACGCTTTGTGAATCTCCAAGTGTTTATATAGTATGAAGCATTTCCCAAATACATAGGAACACAGGATTCTGTGACCATATTAAGACCAGTGTTCTGAGGAGCACACTTTGGGAAAGATTAATGTGGTAGTTTCTTATATCTAGGATAAGCGCTATTTCATCTGAATTTACTCAAGCTAGAGACTTAAAGTAAGGAAATGCTAGCTAATGAAGGGAATGCCAGCATCAGCTATTGCACGTTAGTGGGTGTGGCATCGTGTTTATCACTTAGAGTTGTCACTGAGGCACCTTCAGTTTACTGTACTAGGCAATTGGGATGTAAATAAATATGACACCTTATATGTAAAGAGACTGTGGTCTAGTGTGGGGAAAAATACAAAAATCAGTCATTTCAATATAGTGATGTAATTGCCAGGACTGAGGCAGGTGCAAGATAGAACAGAAGCCCAGAGAAGGGACACTTAACCCAGCCTGGGCATTCAGGGAAGACTTTCTGGAGGAGGTGATGCCATCATAGACTCTTAATGAAAGAGTCAGAGTTAACTACATGGTGGAGGGTGGAGAGAGGCAGCTTCCAGGTAGAACATCATGACCATAAGCATAGGTGAGGGAAACTGGGGAGCTACAAGCATTTGATTTTTGGTATTACAGAGAGAGGAATTTGAAAAGGTATCACTATTGAAGAAGAGACTGTAACGGTTGGGAGAGGGGAGGACTGGTAGAGTGCCTGGGGTATGGCACAACCACTTCACTCAACCACACATATAACGTTCAGGCCACAACCAACACCAACCTTGAACGTCACCTTTAGATGGAGGAGAGTGTTTTTATTACATCAAAGCAAAACACACCTACAAGGGCCTCAAATAACTAAACTTGGGTCTGCGACAAAAGAGGAAAAGAACAGTGATGGTCTTCTAAAGCAAAGAGGGGCTTCTGAGAGGAAGATCACACCTCTCACTCTAGCTCATTATACTGTAGCTGGCGGACTGAACAGAGATGTGCTCAGTGTAGCAGCTCATTAGCAAAAGAAGAACTCTGACATTAGTTAAAATGTTGATAGATGTGACAGGTGGTGTGAAGACAAGATGGTGTTGTCAAATTGTAGTGGGAGCCCTCCAGCCTCGTGCCTTGCTTTATATAACCAGTTTATGCAGCATATATTAAACTGTTAAAAAACGGGTCTTTGTTGAGTAAAGCATACTGGGAAAGTACAGATTACTGTTTTGTGAACTGGACCAAAATCTGATATTCTATTTTTAAAAATTTCCTTACGCTTAGTGCTTATAAATATCCAAATCTATTATTTGACTTTATCTTATGTCATTTTGGTTATACGTAGCATAGTTATCCTCATTCTCTCTTATCTCCAGATTCTCTATTTGATCCCTTTTATCTGCCTAAAAGTGTGCCCTGGGCTCCTCTATTGGGGAACAATGAAAAATCAAAAACAAAGTAGAAACAATAAGAAAATCTTTCCTAGATCCAAGATCTTTTTGAATTTCCATACAGTCTTCTCTTTCTCTCATCACCGTGATTGGCTAAAAAAGGTTTTCATTCACTGCTCATCACTTCCAAACTATGCATTCACTTTAAACATTGGCAATATAGTTTTAGTTTCCAGCACTATAAGGAAACAACTCTTTCAGAGAGCCTCAGTGACTTCCTACTAAGCAAATCTGATAGCCATTTAGTTTTTTCTAAATTTTTCATTGTTTATTCTTCGTAATCTCTCCATGCCTGTAGCACCGCTGAAACTATAGTATTCCTGAAACGCTCTGCTTTTTTGTCTTTAATGGTATGTGTATATACACTTGGTTTTTTGTTTGTTTGTTTGTTTTTAATGTTTTAAAATGTGTATTGGTCAGAAATTGGAAAAATAATTATATATTTTAGACATAAGTTGTCAAAATGTAAAATATCTTTTTTTTGTTGCTGTTAGTTTCTGCTTTATAACAAAGTGAATCAGTTATACATATACATATGTTCCCATATCTCTTCCCTCTTGCGTCTCCCTCCCTCCCACCCTCCTTATCCCACCCCTCCAGGCGGTCACAAAGCACCGAGCTGATATCCCTGTGCTATGCGGCTGCTTCCCACTAGCTATCTACCTTACGTTTGTTAATGTATATATATCCATGCCTCTCTCTCGCCCTGTCACAGCGCACCCTTCCCCCTCCCCATATCCTCAAGTCCATTCTCTAGTAGGTCTGTGTCTTTATTCCTGTCTTACCCCTAGGTTCTTCATGACATTCTTTTTTCCTTAAATTCCATATATATGTGTTAGCATGCGGTATTTATCTTTCTCTTTCTGACTTACTTCACTCTGTATGACAGACTCTAGGTCTATCCACCTCATTACAAATAGCTCAATTTCGTTTCTTTTTATGGCTGAGTAATATTCCACTGTATATACGTGCCACATCTTCTTTATCTATTCATCCGATGATGGGCACTTAGGTTGTTTCCATCTCCTATACACTTGGTTTTCCTTCTAAGGACTTGGGTGGAAATCCCAGGTCTGCTACTTATTGTGTTACTTGGGGCATATTATTTAACTTTTCTGAGCCTCAGTTTTCTCACCTCTAAAGGGAAGAAGGATAATACCTACCTGATAGAGTTGACTCAAAGATTAAAATTAGGTAACCTGTGTAATATCATTAGCACAGTAGTAGGTACTCAACAACTATTAGTCCCCGCCTTCACCCATCTTGGAAATTTCACCAGTACTCATTGCCCTAAGTATTACTTCCATGATTGAGCCCCCGATGTGTATATTCTTAGCTTCTCTTCTTCTTGCTATTCATTACACACCTTCATGGGGATAGCCCACTGTCACCTCACAATTAGTGTATCTAAATGAATTCACATCTTCTCTCCTAAACTTGCCTTTCTCCCATATCTCTCATTTTTGTTAATAACACTATCATGTCCCTAATCCTCCGGTTAGAAATCCCAGTATTGTTTTTGATCTTTCCTCTCTTTTGTCTCTCTAACCAGTGGTCAAATCCCATAGATTTCAATTCTAAAACATCTCTCAAACTTCTTAACTTCTTTCCAACATATCTGCCGTTATCCTGTTGTAGGCCTTCATTATCATTGCTATTGTAGTAGGTACTTACCTAAGCTCCCTGTTTTCAGTATTTCCCCACTCCATCAGTGTACACACATATAAACAAATTGTATTACTATATGTTGTTGGTCTTGCCATTTATCCCTCTGTGCAAAAACCTTTCCTTGTTTTTCATCGCCTGAGTCCAGTTCCGTTATTTAATGACTTTCTTGTTCTGACCACAAATCAAATTTCCAACCTTACCTCCAACTTCTTGTACTGCTCCATTTAAATTGAGTTTTTTATTTCCCCCATGTGCTTTTCCGCTTTTGGGCTGACTCTTTGGTTTGTGTTGCCCATCCCTCTTTATATATATGACCTGTTCAAAAGTTTGGCCCTGATGGACCTTCCAGTTGGGGGATCCCAAAAGTCAACAAAGGCTTTACTGATTCGGACACCTAGATGTAATCTTTTCCTCCTCTAAAGGCCCATAGTACTTTATCTGTGTCTATTTTATGGCACTTTAAGTGTCATTCATTGAGAACCAGTGAAAGAATCCATAGGTATGGCTGTTGAGATATTAGGGACTCACTTGCTACCTATGTACACATTAGGTCAGGATTTGGCAAACTAATCTGGCCTACCACTTGTTTTTTATACAACCATGAACTAAGAATGGGTTTTACGTTAAAATAAATTTTTGTGTGGTAAAATACACATAACATAAAATTTACCATTTTAACTATTTAAAAATGTATACTTCAGTAGTGCTAAGTATATTTACATTGTTGTGCAACCAATCTCCAGGACTCTTTTTATCTAGGAAAACTTAAACTACACCCATCAAATAACTCCCCATTTCTCCATTCCCATCCTCTTCTGGATACCACCATCCTATTTTCTGTCTTTATGAATTTACTACTTTAGGTACCTCATACAAGGGAAGCCATATAGTATTTGTATATTTTTGTGAGTGGCATATTTCATAGCAGAATATCCTCAAGATTCATCCATGTTGTCATAAATGGCAGGATTTCCTTCTTTTTTAAAACTGAGTAAGATCCCATTTTAAGTATACACCCATTTTTTTAATCTGTCCATCCATTGATGGACACTTAGGTTGCTTCCACCCTTTGTCTATTACAAATAATGCTGCTATGAACACGAGTATACAACCACCTCTCCGAAACCCTGTCTTCAGTTTTTCGGGTATATACTTAGAAGTGGTATCACTAGATCATATGGTAGTTCTATTCTTAGAACAGTATGAGGAACCATCATACTGTTTTCCATAGTGGCTGCACCATCTTACATTCCTATTAACAATGCAAATGCTTCCAATTTTTCCACATACTCCCCAACACTTGCTATTTTCTGTTTGTTTGTTTTTTTCATAATAGCCATCCTAAAGGGTGTGAGGTAGTATCTCATTGTGGTTTTGATTTGCCTTTCTCTAATAATTAGTGATGCTGAGCATCTTTTCTTATGCTTGTTGGCCGTTTATTTATCTTCTTTGGAGAAATTTCTATTTAAGTCTTTTGCCCATTTTAAAAAATTGGGTCTTTTGTTGTTGTTACACAACATATTATAGTTATATTATATATATATATATGTATGTATACACACATATATGTATATAGACTCCTTATCAGATATATGACTTGTAAATATTTATCTCCCATTCCGTAGGTTGCCTTTCCACTCTGTTGAACGTGTCCTTTGATGCACTGAAGCTTTACATTTTGGTGTAGTACAGTTTATCTATTTTTACTTTTGTTGCCTGGGTACACTTTAAATAGTTAAAAATTCAAAAGAAGAATGATATTTTGTGATGGATGAAAATTATATGAAATTCAAATTTCAAAGTCCATAAATGAAGTTTATTAGAAAACAGCCATGTTCATTCATCTATGTATTGTTTGTGGCTGCTTTCATGCTACAAGGGCATAATTGAGCAGTCGGAACACAGACTGTCTGGCCTGGAAAACCTATTATATTTTCTATTCGGCCCTTTAAAGAAAAAGTTGACCCATCCCCGTGTTAGGCCATAGTTTGCATCCTTCTTTTGTTCAAAGGTCCAGTGTAGTATCTTAAATAGATTACGAATTGGTAAGAGGAGACCCACCTGCTTTTCTCCCTGATTTATTTAGGCAGTGATATAGAACTTAATAGACATGAAGAGGCTGCATGGGGTAGATACTGATGCCTTGAGGGTTGTCTTTTGCCCCAGTGGGGACACTGATTCTAGTGACTCTCAGCACAACAGATTTGGGCCCCCAGAGTTGAGAAAACTGCCAATTCTTGTTATAACACTACCTTTTTACATGCAGGGCTTATGTCATCATCTTGGAAGAACGCACATTAACAATCATTGTGCTTCTGTATAAGTAGTGTTTATAAGCAACAGAACTCCCCTGGCTCTTGACCTAACTCAGCATTTAAAAGACTGTATCCTAATTAACTGGAGGAAGCAGAGTCTGAGCCCCAGGCATCCCTGACCAAAGTTGTTGCCACCAGCTTTCCTGTGTCTTGGAGAGTGATTCCCAAAGGCCTGCCCCCTACCCCCTGCCCACATATCTGCCACCCCCCTAAAATCCTTTAGATAAAAGTTTCAATACTGAATGAAATCTGAGGCCCATAATCACAAACTACTTTCCTATATCTGAAAAATCCAATTCTTTCTTATTTCTAAGCAAATGTGTACTTGTGACAATGGGGCCAAATAGATTGCTTATCTAAAAAGTGAAGCAGAAACCTAACACATTAGCAAGGGTTGGTGGGTACAAGCCACATAATTAACTCTGGCTACTTAAAGCAGAAAAGGATTTGTTAAAATATATGATGTACCTCACAGGATCTCTGGGAAGGCCAGAGAACTGTGTAGGCTGGGAAAGTGCCCAACCACATCGTGAACTCTTCTAGCAAACTCCAGGGCAGAGCTGCCCTCCGGTTAACACTGACTGTTCTGAAACTGGACACCAGAAGTTCTGTCCCAGCCACCACGGAAGAATCAACTCTTTCTTTCACAGTACTTTTTGGGTGGTCATATCTTCCTGTGCATAGCCATCTCTTCCTGTTACTTGCTTCTGCATTTAGGTTTATCACATTGTTGAGACCAGTGTCACAACTCTGCACCACAGCTGCAAAGGAATCTGGGGAAGTACAGTTTTAGCTTTCCAGCCCTTGGAATAGAAGAATGAAAATGAAAAGGGGAGTGGATGGTTTTAGTTTAGGCAATTGACCTATCTGTCACATCTAATTTGGATTCTTTATCATTAAAGTTGTAGGATCAAATACAAAAATGATCTTAAATGTATAGGAGAGACTCACACAAGCACCAGCTCTGCTCTCTTGGCACTTTAAATCAAGACGTATAAACACTGATACAGGTAAGCACATATAGAAGCCACACAGACAGTAGGAGAAATGTAGCTTGCTGATAGATGATCTAACGTTATCAAGTATTAAGCGCATTTGAAAATTACGTTTAGAGACAGACTTGAGAGGAAATTTTTATCTCTTTTTGGAGTAGTTCTGGAAGAAACGTCTGTGGAGGCAGTGGGATTTCAGAAAATGTTTGGCTAAGGGAAGAGCACGCTGGAGAAGATGAGGGGTATATGAAAGAATGGAGCATATAACAAGCAGGACTCAGGAGACACCTCAGAGACTGGAGCTTGAGGTTTGGGCCAAAAATGCACTTGGCCTATGAGGAGCAGAGGGAAACGACTGGGGAAATAGATGGCCTGCAGGAAGCCTGGTCCTTTAAAATTTCTCAGAAGGATGCATATTACCTGTCCTCTCTGAGAACTGATCAAGTCAGGTAATTCTTCAGGGAACGAGTTCTCTAACAGTTGCGAGGGGTAACAATATGTGATGAATACTTCCCACGCATTCCTACTGAAGCAGCTCTGCGGGTTTGGGCTTCAAGACGTTTGTGTTTATCCAGTTTTGCCACCTGATGGGATGGAAGGAAGCATGATCTCATCACCTACCAGCTACTGCCAAGCAATCTCTTTTCCAGGTATTGTAGCCATATTTATCAAGCTCTTTGTGGCTTTCTGAATCAGCACTTTAGCTTGTCATGTTCAGCTCCATGGGGACAGTTTGGGCTTTATCTCCTGTTCAGTGCCATTTGGTGATAATTGAGCCTTCTGCTTGCCTGTAAGTGTACCAAGAGCAATGAGAAAACGTAAGGTGCAGATGCACTAGAAGAAATTCATAACTGCAGCACCTGCCTTGTTTGTTTTGTTCTTGGCCTGTTCTTTAAGTAAACCACCAAAGGTCCCCTTCTTCAGCAGCATCCCATTGAGGATGGTTAACATGTGTGATTTCATTCCCTGGATGTATAACAGAGCCCCTTTATTCCTTCTCAGTTTCCTATATTTCCTAACTTTTTCCCACAACGTCTACTCCTCGGTAATTTTTGCTTTGGTTTCTGTTTTCTGAATTTGCTATTCATTTTGCTCTAGATGATTATCAATCTAAGCTGGGTTGTGAAAAGTAGAGTCATTCAAAATATGGTTCATAGATAAGCTACCAGTCTTTAAACCATTTTGTTACTGACCTGAGTTGGAATAATCCAGAAATTACTAACCATACTGTTTAACTCAGCTGACATTTATTGTTTTGGCAGCAAAGCTTTCTTGATGAAGGAAGCAGTGCATTGATTTAATTTTTGATGCAAGTTCCTTGTCTTATTACAGACTGGCATTCTGAGTAGCACTGATATAGTGTAAATTGTTTTCCAGAATTTTCTATAAAAGTTAGGCCACTATAAATATGAAGTGACTATTTAGAACCCATATTAGCTATATTAATTACTTTGCACTCTGCAAAGCATCACTTTCTTTTAAAAGAGACTCAACCCGAAATACCCCTCAGAGAGAATGGAATAAAATGCCAAAGGAATCTCAATGTGTTGAGCAAAGATATTGAGTCTGTTGAGGTCGGGGATGCTTTTATTTTTTTTTTCATTTTTGCACACCCCACTCAACATAGCATCTCCTAGAGATGACTGCATAAGGTAGACACTCACAAATAGCTTATTGAATGGAATCTTCTCTTTCTCAAGTTAAACTTTTTCTGTGTCTTGTTTAAAGAAATTTAAACTGCTCAAGTTTCTGCTGGAGTTTCTGAAGAATGTCTGTGAGCATGCAGTGACTTGAATCCCTGACAACAGCTTCTCACCCATTGCGGGGGGAGCCCTGATGAGGCTCGTGCCCTTTGCAGAAGGCATCCTTGGTCTCATCATCTCCTCAGTGTAAGGGAGACTCTTCCATCAGAAAACTTTTCAGTTTCTGTTTCTGACATTTGACTTCCAAGCAGGAATCACAGGTGCCCTTAACCCCATGTTTTACATTTTCCCCAGTGATTTTTTTAAACTTAAAGTTAACATGCTGAGATTCTGGAAGTTCTTTTTTAAAAAAACCCAAACTCTAGCAGAGTGGGGAAACATAAAACTTGACAAAATAAAATAATCAATTGCAAGTTGGTGAACCTTCAAAGAGTATTAATTCATTTGGATAAACTGCAGTTAAGTAACTTGTATCAAGCGAACTGGGTTAGGTTGGTTAAAAGCAAGGAAAAAAAATTCTAAAAACTACAGTGGGTAGTAGTTTATGTGTCAAGAAAAACTGAGAGAATTTTTGAAGCTCTGATGTCTAGCAGATAGCACTTAAATCATTTTTCTCCAAACTTCAGTCATAATACTTCAAAGAGTTATAGCCATAATACAAATTTTTAGACTAAGAAGTGGTGTTTGAAGTTATTTTATAGGATTTTGCTGTAAGGGCTCCAATTGATTTGTAGTAAGATAAAAGAAGAAAAGTTTATTTTCAAAGCTTTGTCGGAAAAAGCTTACCCTCCATTGGTCGTTCTGCCAATATGCCTGCAGGGCGTGATGATGTAGACACTGATATTATATGCCTATATGAACTGAGTGGGGCTTACACCTCCTGCTGTTTGTGTTATGGTTGAAATCTGTCACAAAACTGGTGGTGATTTATTAAATGTTTAATGAAGTAAGACAAAAACTACAAACAAAAAGTAGAACATCACATTAAAATATAATAATACATATTACATTTCTATTTTTCTTCCCAATTTTCACTTGCTAAAAATGATAAGGGCACCTTTGGAAATCCAGACAGCATAAAAGGAATACTGAGAAGTACCTACTCATGTTGACAAAGGATATGCTTTAGTTTTATGCTTCGCTTTCTTTTTCTTCTCCATAAGAAAGAAAAAGCTCTGTCCCTAAAAAACAGAGAATATGCAAGCCTTGCTTACTAACAGCTTCTTTGTTAGATTTTCTATTAATAGTATACAAAATACTTCACTATCCATGTAGAACTAGATGACAGATTTGAAGCGTGGAGTTAAATGTGCTGCATCAATTTTATGGAATTCTATTTAAATATTGCTCTAGTGAACTTTCATAAAGTTCATAAACATGAAACAGTAAGACAATAAACAATCATAGGCATGTCTGAAATTTGTCTTTTTAAAATAGATTCTATTTTTCCCTCCACTACAGGATCTATGATACCATTTGAAATGAAAAAAGGGTGTTTTTACATTGCTCACCTAGCTGCCTGTATGTCTCAAGCTAATGTCTGTTGCGTGTGTGAGCACACGTGTGCGCGCCCAGGGTAGTTGCTATTTTCATTACATTATTATATTATGTTTGTTACTCTCTTCTTGCTATATATTTTACTCCTCTCCCTTATTCCCTCTCTCCTTCTCTCTCTCTCCTCTAAACTATTTAATGGATTTGTAGTATCAAGTGATTCCTTATGTTATTGATTCTGATTTACTTAATCCTTGTAATGGAGATTTATAGACTAAGTGAAGATGGAATTTTGAAAATGCAGAAATATTGATTTTATAAGCATAAAATTATATGCATATAATTTATAAGCATAAAATTCCAATATAACTGTATGAACATCTTGTTTGCGTTAAAATTTCTAAAAGGTCTTGCCATTTATGTTATCTGATATAGCCTGGCTTACTAGAGGATCATTTCTCTATAGACTTGGTTGATATGAACTCGACGATATCATCCAATAAAATAATTGAATGATTTATTTGGAAGAGGGATGACCTAACAGTTAGTTGATTGGCTGACTTTTTCACTTTTTAACTATCCTTCCCCACATTTAATAGATATAGATGACCTGGTGAATCTATATAGTTTTAGCTTCTAAAGTTTTGCTTCATTCACTCATTCATCCATCCATCCATTCATTCATTCATATTCATTCACAAAACATTAACTGAACCCTACTCTGCATGTTCTGTAGAAAACACTGGGAAAATAGCAATGAGAAAAACAGATATGGTCCCTGCCTTCATGGAATTTGTAGTCTTGTTAAGGAGACAACAAAAACAAAACAAAAAATTGCAATAAATTCTATGAAAGAAATAGTGCTTTTGTTATAAAAACTTGGAATTCTTTCAGATCAGTTGAAATAGGATGACTCGTAAGGGCTGATTGAACAACAAAGTGAATCATCACACAATTACATCTGACCAAATAACTCAAGTAATTTTTATGAGTCTGATTATTTCAGTTATCTGGGCATATCAAATAAAATTAACCATGGGGCAGTCTGACCAGTTCATCACTTATTGATCTAAGAACTATTGGTCTGGTATAAACTTTTTTTAAAAACAGATTTTTTAACTGTTTCTTGCTGGATTCAGTATTTCTTGATATTTCTAAGTTTCACCATTTTAAACAATTTGACTTTAACCAAAATTACTGTTACTTAAAAATTAGAACTTGAACTATTTTACATTTAAAAATGAACATTGTCCACTGTTCATAGGAATGTAAATTGGTACAAGCAGTATGGAAAACAGTATGAAGCTTCCTTAAAAACCTAAAAATAGAGCTATCATATGATCCAGCAATTCCACTCCTGGGTATATATTCAAAAAAAACAAGAACAGTAATTTGAAAAGATACATGTACCCCAATTGTGCGTAGCAACATTATTTACAATTGCCAAGATATGGAGGCAACTTAAGATATGGAGGCCATCCACAGGTGAATCGAAAAGAAGATGTGGTATATATATGCCAGTGTGTGTGTGTGTGTGTGTGTGTGTGAGTGTGTGTATACACACACACTCACACACACACACACATACTGGAATGTTACTTAGCCATAAAAAAGAATGAAAATTTTGCCATTTGCAACAACATGGATGGACCTTGAGGATATTATGCTTAGTGAAATAAGTCAGACAGAGAAAGACAAATACTGTATGTTTTAACTTACATATGGAATTAAAAAAATAAAATGAACAAATGGCTATAACAAAACAGGACCAGACTCACAGGTACAGAGAACAAACTAGTGGTTACCACTGCGGGGAGAGTGGTTAGGGGAGTGGCAAGATGGGGGAAGGAGATTAAGAGGTACAAACTCCTAGGCATACAATAAATAAGATACAAGATGTAATAATATACAGCACAGGGAATATAGCCAATATTTTATAATAACTTTATATGGAGAATAATCTATAAAAATATCAAAGCACTATGTTGTATACCTGAAAATAATATAATATTGTAATTATTGAAAATAAGTATATTTTCAACTATACTTAAAGAAATGGACCTTAGGTATCACTTTAAAGTTTGTAATAATGAATTATTATATTCTTTCCTTTAATTCTTCCCCAAAGACAGAGCTATGTACTATTTATAGATAGTTTGGATATAATCTAGTATATTTAGATGTACATAACTCTCACATTTGGAAAAATGCTTTGGTCATCATGTTAAATAGTTAGTTTACATATCAACTGAGGAACAGAGTGATAGAGTAGGCCAGACTGCCTGTAGGCCTGGTTTCCAGCTTTGAGTTTTCTACAGCTTTGTAAAACTGTAAAGAAGCAAATTCACGCAACTCAACAAATACTCAACAAGAGTTTATTTAGTCCAAGCCATTCAAATCTTTATAAAAATTGAACTATCTTTAAGAAAATTACCATTTATTTTTGCGGGGAAAAGCAATTTCAGTAGTAAGAAACATATGATGGAATAAAATCAGAGTCATAAAGAAGAATCAACTAGGAACTAGCATTGTTCAAATGATATATAAATCATAGGGAGAAAAATCAATCTGAAAAAGCTCCACACAGGAGCTGGCATGCAGAATGGGTCTTCAAAGTAGATAAAATTTCAGTGAGCAAAGATGGATAAATGGAGGTTTCCAGGGAGATAGCTCACCACGAACAAAGGAACAGAGGCAGGAAAGTATGTGTCAACCTCACTGACTTGGAACTGTACACACAGCAGAATAAAACAGTTTTAACCTCTCTTCTCCCCTAGTATTTCAGTATTCTCTCTTCCTCCTCGTGTGATCAAATTTTAAAATTGCTTTTTGGATTCTCCTGAGTCTAGCTGTCCTACCCCAATGCAAGGGAGTGCAGAATCAACTTTGATAAAATGCCCTACGCATAGGTGGTCAATAAATATTTGTCCAATAAATGAATAAAAGAATGAATCTCTGCTCTCCATCCCCTCCTCCCCTGCCTTCCAATCTCTTCTCTTTGGTCCTGAGAAATCATCAGCTCAAAGGGCTTAGAAATAGAAAAATGATTCAGAAAGTCATTTTTAAGCAGGACCTCTTAGCTCTCAGTCCCAGGGGAAGGTACCTAATTTGTGGCAACCACGGGTTATGCTAGAGGAGGATCACCCCCTTATCCTTGAGGTGCTTCTCAGTGAAGCCGAGAAGGTTTGCAGTTCATCACTCTCTTTCCTTTGTCACTGCCTGTGGCTACCTTGGAGATAGTTGAGAGTGCTACAGCACAAGCAGGCTATCCAAGGGGGAAAACAAAGGCAGTTGTCTTGGGAGAGTTCTAATCCACTCATTTAAGAAAAAAGACACCTCTGGCTTCCTGGGGTTGCAGGGTTACTTTCACCTGGAATCTCATTCTGTCAGCTTGGTTTCATGTCCTCCACGTAACTCATCGGATAATTCTGCACCAGTCCCAGCAGACACATGCCCAGAGAGGCCAATGGGGTTTGTTAAAATCATTTTTTTGTAATACCATGTTGCAATGTTTCTAAAATTTTTAAATCATCTTAATTTGCTTTTAATCTTCCACTCAAAAAGGGTTTTCACCACATTTAATCAAATTCCAAAAAGAGTAGACTTGAGGAATTGACCTTGGGGATGGTTATCCTTAGCCTTGGCTAGGGATACCATGTCAAGGTTCCTGTCCTGCCAGCATGTCACAGTGCTGCCAGGGAAGGCATTTGCTGTTTGTCATTCTCTCTATGGGGTTCTCACCAAGCACCACTGAGAACAGCTTATTCCTCCATTTCCTTTTCTGACAACACTGGGGATTTGAACGCAGCATTGCCGGCTTTCCCCATACCGAGTGCCATACTAAAACGATTGGAACTAAAGACACCCTTTCACATTACACTTTGGCACACATTATTGGTATCTGCAGGTACTTTTATGCCTTGTTAAGAGGTGGAATTTTAGAAAGGCGTCACACTGCTTTTAAATACCTTCTGTACTTCACAGATTCATCATAATAATCACCCAAATTGACAGACAGTAAAATTTCAACTTTAATTTGCTTAGCAGTCATGGAAGATAACACAGTGTGAACAGATCCTCTGAATAAGCTATAATTGTTCTGTTATACCCATGTATTACCCTTCTCAGAAAAGGAAAGAATCTATAACAAGACAGCCTGTTGAGCCTGCTAACTTAGAAAAATGAAGCTTAATTAAAAGATCTATCTTTGCAATAAGGGAATTATATTTGTGTGTGTGTGTGTGTGTGTGTGTATTCTTTCCTCATTATAAAAGATTCTGAGGTACATATTCCAATCATACTTTTATAATTATCTGCAAGCACAACACATGGCATACTGGGCTTCATTACCCACATCGCTGTATTTTACTTTGCCTCTGTCAATAGGAAATGCAGCAGAAAATGGTTAACCAGTTATTTTGGAAATCCAGAGCTACATTAAAATCAGAAACATCCTTTGCTGAGATAAGAATGCAAATCTATGTACCAGTGTTCTTCTTGCTTAGTCCACAGGACATCTAGTGGTAAGCTGTGCAGTAGCAGCAACTCACTGAGGCCCCTGTTAGCATTTTCCACGGCCAATACCTTTCTTTAGGGATGCCAGTCTTTTCTTTATTGCACTTCTGCGGAAGCAGAAAATGGGCTGTCTGTCCCAACTGCAATTTTTTTTTTTCATGGAAAACAAGCACAAGCTCATCAGTCAGGTTCAAACAATCAAACGACATCTCTATACTTTGAGTGGAAAGAGAATTTCAAAAGAAATGTGTACATAAACTACAGATCATTACTAAGGCAGTGAGTTTTAAATTTTGGTGATGTTGTATGATTCTCATGGGTAACTTCTCTTTCTAGACATTGTGATGAACTTTCTAAGTGATCTCATTTTTCTTTATACTGTTCTCAGAGTTTTGTTTTCAAAACTTTCTACTCCTACTTGGGCAGGATTTTTTTTTAATAAGGTAATATAAAATAATAAATACATTTTATGTAGTTACTACAAGTTATTTAGCTTTTGCACTCAAATATTCATGAATATTTCCTTACTAATTTTCCTCTCAACATGCACTTTCAGTATTTAATATGTAGATAAAAATGGGAACTCTAAAAAATGACTGACGTGCTGCAACAAACACTATACAACAGGCAGGGCATTTTGCTCTGTATAGATTGCAAGAATTTGATTTCCCAAATAGATTTTTGGGAATCAATATGATCACATTCTTTAATTGCTTTTAAAACCAATATCTAAAATATAGACACAAACTCCTGTGATGTGGCTATTCGTAGGTTAATTAGGTAGTAATGAATGAGGTGCCGTAGGTTAGCATAGAGTTAGCACAGCAGGATTTGTTTCAGCATGAAATGATGTTGAGTGTTAAAAATTTAATCTTTATGTGCTAATATGCATGGCATACCTTGTTAATTATTGCCAAAAGATTCTTTCTACTTCTGAACACTAACAAATGGGTAATTCAGAAATAGATTGTTTTGTAGCTGTCCGCACAGATTAGTTTGACAAAGTCTATAAGACATGTGAAAATTATGTAGCCTTTTAGTGTGAATACTTACAATATATAACACACCAGTTGTAAGCATTGTAGTGTGGGACACTGACGCCTTAAATAAATTAAGTAGAGATAATTTTCAGTTTTTAAACTTATTTTCTTTTAAAGCATTCATATCTGAATATGAAAGTATACTTACTGTGTATAAAAGCATATGCTTCTTACTGTTGTTGCCTTCTCAATTTCTGTTTTCCTTCACCATTGAAGGAAAGTCTCATTTACTTTTGATATCAGTAGTTCTGATTAAGCTAATGATGTTGGATTTCAGAAATAGTGTTAAATACATAAAATATTAAATTAGGTGTGCAAATACAATTACTGAAGTAACATCTAAATTTCATGACATTTTGGTATCATCCACATCTATAAAACAAATAGTAAAAGTGAGTTTCATTATCTGCTTCATTATTTGTAACTCTAATTTAAAATCAGTAGCCAAATATGAAACAAGCTGGTTCATTAGAGATTAAATAATTACTTAATCATCTGTTTTGTGAAAATAAAACAATGAATTTCACAAAGTAATTTTCTTTAATTGAGGCATAATTGATATATAACATTGTATTAGTTTTAGATGTTAGATATAATGATTTGTTATATGTACATATTGCAAAATGATTACCACAATAAGTTTACTTAACATCCATCACCACACATAGTTACAAAGTTTTTTTGGTGATGAGAACTTCTAAGATCTATTCTCCTAGAACTTTCAAATATATATTACAGTATACATTACAGCATTGTTTACTATAGTCATCATGCTCTACATTACACCCCCAGGACTTATTTATTTTATAACTGGAAGTTTGTATCTTTTGACCATTTTGTATCAAGTTTGCATCATTTGACCATTTTGACCAGCCATTTTGCCCTGGCTGCCTATGGCAACCATCAATCTGTTCTATAAGTTTAGGTTTTTTGTTTTGTTTGTTTGTTTGTTTTAGATTCCACATATAAGTGACATCATACAGCATTTGTCTTTCTCTGTCTGACTTACTTCACTGAGCATAATGCCCTCAAAGTCCATCTATGTTCTTGCAAATGGCAGGGTTTTCTTCTTTTTAATGGCTGAGTAATATTCCATTGTATTTATATTTTTTCTTTATCCATTTCCTTTATCCACTCATCTATTGATGGACACATAGGTTATTTTCATGTCTTGGTTATTATAAGTAATGCTGCAATAAACATGGGGGTGCAGATATCTTTTTGAGTTGGTGATTTTGTTTTCTTTGGATGACTACCCAGAAGTGCAATTGCTGGATCTTATGGAAGTTCTATTTTTAATTTTTTGAGGAATCTCCATACTCTTTTCCATAGTGGCTGCACCAATTTACATTCCCACCAACAGTGCACAATGGTTCCCTTTTCTTCACATCGTTGCCAACACTTCTTATTTCTTGTTTTTTATTTCTTGTCTTGTTATTTCTTTCTCTTTCTGAAAGTTTGTTATTGCCGTATAGAAATACAACTGATTTTTGTGTATTGATTTTGTATCCTACGATTTTATTGAATTCGTTTAATAGTTCTAACAGTTTTTTGGTCGAGTCTTTAGGGTTTCCTATATATAATATCATGTCATCAGCAAATAGAGACAGTTTACATCTTCCAATCCAATTCCAATGCCTTTAGCTTCTTTTCTTTGTGCCTAATTGCTCTGGCTGGGACTTCCACGACTATGTGAATAAAAGTAGCAAGAATGGGCATCCTTGTCTTGTTCACAAAACCATTTTTGGTAAAATCCTATTTAAATGTTTTGCAGCAGCGTGATTTCCAAGAACTACTCAATTATACTGTCTTGTACATATTATATTATGTAACAGGTGAGATATGCAAATATGATTTTATGGCACTAGGAGGCCCAAATAGTACATCTTTTCTCCACTCAGATTGAGAACTTCTTGAGAGATAAGCACAGGGATCAGGCAGAGTGAGATCAAAACCATACCTTTTAAAAAGGGCTTCCCTGGTGGCGCAGTGGTTGAGAGTCTGCCTGCCGATGCAGGGGACATGGGTTCGTGCCCCGGTCCGGGAGGATCCCACATGCCGCGGAGCGGCTGGGCCCGTGAGCCATGGCTGCTGAGCCTGCGCGTCCGGAGCCTGTGCTCCACAACGGGAGAGGCCACAACAGTGAGAGGCCTGCGTACCGCAAAAAAAAAAAAATAAATAAATAAATAAATAAAAATAATTAACTGATAATACTTTATTAAGGAGAGCTTTTGGCACAGTGGATTTGCTAATATTTTACCCTGATTTAATCAGGCTTCTCTATCTGGTCACAAAGGTGACCAACACGTGCACCTCTGTCTAAATGAGGAGAGACTGTCTTGCTAAATTTACCACTTGGGCAACAGAACTGGTGAGAATGCACCTTCCTTGCAGATAGGCAGAACTGAAGAACAGAGAAAAGTAGGGCTGAGCTGAGCGATACTTGCTCAGTACTTCTTTGAAACTCACTGGTCAGTCTTCTTCTAGGGTAGCTTTTATGGACTGCATTGTGTTCCTCTCCCTCAACACTCCATTCATAGTTTGAAGCCCTAACCCTCCATGTGACTGTATTTGGAGACAGGACCTTTAAGGAGATAATTAAAGTTAAATGAGGCCATAAGGATGGTGTTCTAATCCAATAGGACTGGTGTCCTAATAAGTAGAGAGACCACAGGGATACATGTACACAGAAGACAGGTCATGTGAGAACACAGGGAGAAGAGAGGCTTGGGAGAAACCAACCCTGATCTTGACTTCCACTCTCTAGAAAATGCATTTCTGTTGTCTAAGCCACTCAGTCTGTGGTCTTTTATTATGACAGCCTGAGCTGACTGATACTGTGGCCCAGCATTGCTCTAGTGGACGGTTCTTCATGTGGAAATAAGATTCACTCGAACACGAGCTGGGGAGTAAGATTCACTTTAACACGAGCTGTTGTTTCACAGTATTCATCCTGTCTCCTGGACTAGATTATAAAGGTCTCAGGTTCAAAGACCATGTATTCTACTTCTTTATCTTGGCAAGGTAATTAGCACATTTGTACTAGATAAATACTTGTATATTAATAATGCTTTTGCATTTTATAGACTGTTCTGCCTTTTAAGTTTTATTATTTTCTTCTTCCCCCTAAATTCTGTGCATGACACTAACTGACCATCTTCATTACTAGTGCAAGAGAGCTAAATCTCCAACTAGAAAGCTCTGCTTCTGTGTGAGGATGTTAATTATTGTGTATTAATAGTATATCACCCTGATGAATGTAAAACTTTCAGCTAAAGAGTCACAAAGTGAAAGTTAGATAATCTCATTGCAGTTGTCATGAAAATATAGTTGCTTGAGGGTTTGTGTTCAATCTATGCGTGAGCTGCTTTACATTTTTTAAAGAACTTTTTGGAAATATTTTTTAGCTTAAAAACAGTTACAAAAATAGTACAGACAGTTCCCACATTGCCCTCACTCAGATTCCCCTAATGTTAACATATCATATGGCCTTAGGGAAACTACAGAAACCAGGAAATTAATATTGATACAATTTATCAATGAATCTACAGACCTTGTTAGAATTTTGCCAATTGTCCCAGTACTGTCCTTCTTCTGAACAATTGCCACATTGCTCTTAGCTGTTCTTAATTTCCCCCAATTGTTAACAGTTGTTCAGTCTTTGTCTTTTATGACCTTGATATTTTTGAAGAGTACCAGTCAATCATTTTGGAGAATATTCCTCAATTTCTGTTTGAAGTCTTCTCATGATTAGATTAAGGTTATATATTTTTGGCTAGAAAACCGCAAGTAATGTGACATTCTCAGTGCATCATATCAGGAGATGTGATGTCAGTGTAGCTTATTACTGATGATTGTAACTTAGATCATTTGGTAAAGATGCTGTCTGCCAGGTTTATCCATTGTAAAGTTACTGTTTTCCCTTTTTAATTAATAAGTGAGGCAATACTCTGGGACTCAAAGTATTCCGTTACTCATCACACTTTTGCCTACTAATTTTAGCATTCATTGATGATTCTTGCCTACAAGAATTATTTCTGTGGTGTCTGCCTAATGATAATTTTCTACTTCCATCATTCCTTTTAATTTATTAACTGGAATTCTATAGTAAGAATGAACTGCCCTTTCTCCTTTCTTTTTCTTCCTTCCTTTCTTTCTCTTTCTTCCTTTCTCTCTCCCTCTCTCTCTCCATTCGTTCTTTCTTTCTTTCTTTCTTTCTTCCATGGATATAAATATAGATTCATGGATATTTCTTTTATTCTATTTGTATACAAATTTTATAAATCAATAAAGTCACTCTTCTAGCACCAATTAATATTAGACTTGGACTTGGAATGATGAGGCTGGTACGTTCTGATGTGTGTTAGTTGTGAAAAATAGAAATGGTACACGGCAATCTATGCCCTCAAGGCGTTAGTAGAATAACTGGGGAGACGGAGAGACACGCCAAAAGATACAATGATACTATATTTGTATAAAAGCTCAAGACGACAAGAGAAGACACAGTAAGATGCATAAACACAGTCTATGTTTGATTGCCAAATGAGGTAGTAAATGTTAACGCACTAAATGTTAAAGCTGACCACCTATGTTCTGCATAGGCCTGTTTCATGCTGCTCTGACTTGGAAGAAATCATAAAGCAAGTGCCATATTTTCCAGAAAGAAAAAATACCTCCTCATACCTATTTTCCTCATAGGTGAATACTGACCATTTATTTATGCATGAAAGTACAAGGAAGTCAATTAACTTGAGGTATAAAATCTCATAATCAGATTTGAGCTGCCTCTTTGGCCCTATATTAAAATTTTCTTCCTTAAAATCCACACCCCCATCTCATTCCAGGCACATGGAACTTAATTTTCCAGACTTAACACATTTCCGTGCCTCTGTACACACTATTCCCACAATCTGGAATGCCTTTCAATATGTCTGGAAAATTTATTCTCATCCTTTAAAACCAATCTCAAAAATCACCATCTCTCAGAAACAGTAAACTCCTCAATGCACACTTGTTTTCTGTCTCAGTACCCCCATGGTTCATTCATGGTTCATTCATAGATCTTACTGGTCAGTTGCAGTTTACCTGTCTCCTCCATGGCACTGAGACTTCACCAAGGGAGTAGCTCTGTCTTATGCTGTGCTATGCCTCAACATCTAGCTGAAACAGTATCTGCAACAGAGCAAGTACTTGGTAAATGCTTGTTGAATGAATGAATGAATGATTCACAGTTGAATAATAAAACATTTTACAGATATACCAACTTTCTTCCAAAGACAATATTTCAACATATTTTCATGAATTGGCAACATCATAATTTCCCTTATTGGTGAGGTGCTTTGTCTTAGCCCACCTAGTCAGATCATTGAGGAAATTTCTTCCTGCTTATGAATGTTAGTTCTGGAAATGGTTGAATTGAATATCCACCTAGCCACCACTTCTCAATGTTATAAGAATTAGCACAGGACACAGGCTCTTAGCATATTGAGAATGCCAAAAATGCAGCATGTAGCCTTTCAGGCTGTTTCGGATTGTATCAAATCTGCTGCTGTATTTAATACTACAACCTCTGAGTATGGGAAGAAGTCAATAGATATGTGTACTTTATTTGTAAAAATACTTAGAGCCTGAAAATATCTTGCTCTAGGATTAAAATTTCATAATACCAAATTTAAATGCTTTTAGAGTCAACTTTAAGGGGTGTTATTTTGCCAAATGAAAATTTTTTTATAATTCAAATATCCTTTAATATATCCAGGTTAAAACCCTTAATATTCCAGGTTTTCTTAAAATGTGCTTGCCTAAATTGCCTAAACTGCCTGAAACAGTTATTTGATATGTCTCTAGAAGTAGAAACCATAATGTAGAAGAATTCTGATGAGAACAGTCAATAGAATTTTTAAAACATTGAGATAATTGGGAAAGTCAAATTTTAAACTGTTTTAATGAAGACAAATTTAGGATTTAAGTCTCATTCATAAGTACCAGGAACCCACAATCTCCACCTGTAGGAAAACATTTTGTTCTTGATTAATTGATCCATTTTCCATAAATCGACAGCTTCATTCCTTAGTCTCCATGAAGAAATAAAAACAGAACAGATAGGGTATTAAAGAGCTTTCAGTACCCCAGGTACAACTTTATTTGAAAAGGAAATATTTTCTACAAATTGCCCAGCATTTGCTTCAAGTACCTTGAATCTTTATGATTATATGTACTATTGAATTTTTGTCAAAAAAATTTTAACTGATGTCTGTGTTCAGTTATATTGTTTCATGACTAAGGCTGATGGCAAATGATCTTGCTTATTAATACCTTCATTAGAGTAAACTTGTAAAGCTTCTCCTTGCAGTTTACTGAGCTAACCAGGCTTCAAAAAAAAAATAAAACTATCCTCTTCAAATATTGTACATGGGTCTGTTTCCACAACCAGAAAAATCTGACAGTTCCTCGCCAGCATCTCGCCTTTGTGCACTTGCACTTTTGAATTTAATGAATACCAATGGTGAGTTCCCACACAAGGAAAAAATCTATTTAATACATCTTGTCATAGAGGAATAGGTCTGTTTGGTTCAGGGACTGGATGCCATATTCTGAGCTTGATACTTGAAAGGAAATTGCATTTTTTTGTCAGACATTCACAAAAATTGAACTTTCTTAAAGATATAGGACTTCTATTGAAGCTGTGTCTGAGAGGCCTGGGCAGTGTCCACGAGGTCCCTGCATCCCCTCTGGTCTGTTTGCACCTGAGGTCCCATGGCTGCACTGTTTGTGGGAGGGTGAGTAAGTGGAATATGAGACTGTGACTCTGAGTAAGCCACACCAAATACAAATGACTTGCCCATTTTCATCATCTGGTACTGTCTGCATCCCTTTTTTCCTGAAGATGTGACTAGTTAACTATTTTCCAGAGCTACTTAGGATGAACTATGAATGCAATGAATGCTATGATCAAGAATTTTAAGAATTACAAAGGGAGAGCTAATGTATATATATGTGTGTGTATATATATATCATATAGATTATATATACACACATATATATACTTATACATTCTGTGTTTAGATAATTAGAAGAGGCATGTATAGGCCATGCTTATGAATACATACACAAATATATACACACACATATAGACCTTCAAAATATATGTATACATACATAAATATTTGTGTGTGTTACACGTGGGGTGTGTGTGTGTGTCTGTGTAGATGAGACCAACTAGTCTAGAGTTCTGGAGAAGGCGTAGGACATTATATCAAAAGATCTAGATTCCAGTGTCAGTTCTGCCACTTATAAACCAGGTTGCTCTGGGTAAATGACTTCATTTACTGAAGTCAGTTCTGAGCCCAAGTTTAATGTAATATAAAACTAGCGTTGTTATGTCTAGCTCAGCTGCATTCTCTGACAGAATTATAAAAATCAAATGGGATTTTACGTGTGAAATAATTTTGTCAAGTGTAAAGCACTTACGTCAATGTGAGTTAACATTCACTGATTCATTTTTTAAGCAACAACTATGTACCATACTAAAGATAGGTACATGATACAGTTCTTACAGACTCTCCCTCAATAATTTAGTCTAAATGGAAGTGGGTCAAAATTCAGAAACTTATGTGTAGTGTGATAAGCCTGATATTAAATTCTCATTTGTGTAAGTTATTTTGGAAACCACAGAGAAGGGGCTCTTGGCCCAGTGTGTTGGGGGGAAGGAGGTTTCTTGAAGGAAATGTTGCATGGGCTCAGCCTTAAAGAGTGAAGAGGAGTTAAAATAGTGAAGGAGAGCAGGAGAACAAAGGGTATTTCAGAGAAACAGCGCGAGCACAGGTAGAAAAGCCGCAGACTGAGTGGGATGTCAGAAGCATTTGGGTATCGTTGGGTAGCAAGAGGTAAGGGGGGGGTCAGAGAGTGTTGCGACATAAGTAAGGGTGCTCAGGGTGAGCCGCATCCAAGGGGAGAATGGGAACTACGGAGGGGTTGCAAGCAGGCCAGCTGTGTGGACAGATTTCCATTTTAGATAAATCACTCTAGGGCTGTGTGCATGATAGACTTAAAGGGGATAAAACTGAGGGAAGAGAGACCTGCTGAGAAGCTGCTTCCATAGACAAGGCAGAGGTGTCTTGGCCTTGGCACTGTTAACATTTGGAGCCAGACGATTCTTTGTGATTTTTGGGGGGTGGGTGTGGTCTGTGCACTGTAGGATGTTTTGCAGCATCTCTGGCTTCTAACCAGTAGATAGCAGAAGAATCCACTTCCTACCCCTAGATATGACAACTAAAAATGTCTTCAGAGTTTCCAGGTTTCCCCTGGGAGGTACCATTGCCTTGGTAGAGTATCATTGGCCTGGGTAAAAGTTGTGAAGGGTCGTTCTAGCACTTTGGTAATTGGCAACAGGACAGACTCCAGAAGACTTTAGGAGGTAGCATTGACAATTCTCAATGATTGGTTTGTTGGAGAGGAAGAAGGAGGGGGAAGAGTCAAGAATGATCCAAACTTTTGGCTTTGTTGACTGGTTATGTCTCCAATTAAGATGAATAATAAAAGCGGATGGGCATTTAATTGGATATGGCCTCTTTCAGTATTTTGGCAGCAAAAAGGTAACTGGTCCTTCCTTATGTTCAATATCAGTAGATTTGACAAATATTAAAAGTTTATCTTACATGTCAATTAGAGTGAAGGTGAGGGGAATTTACTGGGAGAAGGGGAGAAAGAATGAATGGCTATCTCTGTTTAACAGATAAGTAAATCTTAGGGTCATAGAAGGATGTGAAATTGTCTGATCCTAGGGAATCAGGAGATATTTGCATAAACCTTCAACTTAAATGGGAACCCAATATATTTCTAATTCTAGACCTCTTCTCTATAACAGAGAGTTGTGTAGAATCAGCAGAGCAGTGGGCTGAGATGCCCTGGTGATACACTTGGTTGCTTTGGGGAAAGAATTTTCAGCAGTGAACTTGGGGAAGGGAAACTATACAATTGCAATGAGTTGAGTGTAAATTTAAGTTATGGTAACTGTAGATTAGATTTTTCTTTACGTATTTAATTAATTAATTAAATATAGTGGCTACACAGTATTCTATAAGTTATAGGTGTACAATATAGTTATTCACAATTTTTAAAGGTTATACTTATTTATAGTTCTTATAAAATATTGGCTATATTCCCCATGCTGTACAGTATATCCTTGTAGCTTATTTTATATATAATAGTTTGTTCCTCTTATTCCTCCACTCCTTACTGCACCTCCCCTCTTCTCTTTCTCCGCTGGTAACCATTAGTTTGTTCACTGTATCTGAGAGTCTGCTTCTCTTTTGTTATATTCACTAGTTTGCTGTATTTTTTAGATTATGCATATAAGTGATATCATACAGAATTTATCTTTCTGTCTGACTCGTTTCATTTAGCATAATGCCCTCCAAGTCCATCCATGTTGCTGCAAATGGCAAAATTTCATTCTTTTTAATGGCAGAGTAATATGCCATCATAGGTATATACCACATCTTCTCTATCCAGTCATCTGTCGATAGGTTGTTTCCATATCTTTGCAATTGTAAATAATGCTGCTGTAACATTTGGGTGCACGTATCTTTTTGAATTAGTGTTTTTGTTTTTTTCAGATGTATACCCAGGAGTGGGATTGCTGGATCAAATGGTAGTTGTATTTTTAGTTTTTCATGAAACCTCCATACTGTTTTCCACAGTAGCTGCACCAATTTACATTCCCACTAATAGTGTACTGGTGTTCCCTTTTCTCCACATCCTCACCAACATTTGTTATTTATGTTCTTTTTGATGATAGCCATTGTGACAGGTGTGAGGTGATACCTCATTGTGGTTTTGATTTGCATTTCCCTGATGATTAGCAATGTTGAACATCTTTTCACATGCCTGTTGGCCATTTGCATTTCCTCTTTGGAAAAATGTCTGTTCAGTTCTTCTGCCCATTTTAAAATGGGTTGTTTGTTTTTTTGATGTTGAGTTGTATGAGCTGTTTATATATGTTGGATATTAATCCCTTATTGGTCATATCATTTGCAAATATTGTCTCCCATTCAGCAGGTTGTCTTTTTGTTTTGTTGATGGTTGCCTTTGCTGTACAAAAACTTTTAAGTTTTTGTTTGTTTGTTTTCTGTTTTCTTTTTTTGTTGAAGTATAGTCAATTTACAGTGTTGTGTTAGTTTCAGCTGTACAGCAAAGTGATTCAGTTATATATACATAAATATCTATTTTTTTCAGATTCTTTTCCCTTATAGGTTATTACAAAATATTGAGCATAGTTCCCTGTGCTATATAGCAGGTCCTTGTTGGTTATCTATTTTATAGTAGTGTGTATATGTTAATTCCAAACTCCTAATTTATACCTCCTTTTCCCTTTGGTAACCATAAGTTTGTTTTCTGTGTCTGTGGGTCTATTTCTATTTTGTATATAAGTTAATTTGTATCATTTTTTTAAGATTCCACATAGGAGTGATATCATATGATATTTGTCTTCCTCTCTCTGGCTTACTTCACTTAGCATGATAAGCTCTAGGTCCATCCATGTTGCTGCAAATGGCATTATTTCATTCTTTTTTATGGCTGAGTATTATTCCATTGGATAAATACACGACATCTTCTTTATTCATTCCTCTGTTGGTGGACATTTAGGTTGCTTCCATGTCTTGACTATTGTAGATGGTGCTGCAATGAACACTGGGGTGCATGTATCTTTTCAAATTACGGTTTTCTCCGGATATATGCCCAGGAGTGGGATTGCAGGATCATATGGTAGCTCTATTTGTAGTCTTTTTAAATACTGTTTTCCACAGTGGCTGCACCAATTTACATTCCCACCAACAGTGTAGGAGGGTTCCCTTTTCTCCACACCCTCTTCAGCATATATTAGTTGTAGACTTTTTGATGATGGGCATTCTGACTAGTGTGAGGTGATACTTCACTGTAGTTTTGCTTTGCATTTCTCTAATAAGTAGTAATGTTGAGAATCTTTTCATGTGGTTTCTGTCCATCTGTATGTCTCCTTTGGAGAAGTGTCTATTTAGGTCTTCCACCCATTTTTTGACTGGATTATTTGTTTTTTTCATATTGAGGTGCATGAGCTGTTTGTGTATTTTGGAGATCAAACCCTTGTCAGTTGCTTCATTTGCAAATATTTTCTCCTATCCTGATAGTTGTCTTTTTATTTTGTTTATGGTTTCCTTTGCTGTGCAAAAACTTTTAAGTTTAATTAGGTCCCATTTGTTTATTTTTGTTTTTATTATCATTACTCTAGGAGGTGGATCCAAAAAGATATTGCTGCAATTTATGTCAGACAGTGTTCTGCCTATATTTTCCTCTAACAGTTTTATAGTGTCTGGTCTTACATTTAGGTCTTTAATCCATTTTGAGTTTATTTTTGTGTGTGGTGTTAGAGAACGTTCTAGTTTAATTCTTTTACATAGCTGTCCAGTTTTCCCAGCACCATTTATTGAAGAGACTGTTTTTTCTCAATTGTGTATTCTAGCCTCCTTTGTCATAGATTAATGGACCATAGTGTGGGGGGTTATTTTGGGGCTCTATCCTGTTCCATTGATCTATATGTCTGTTTTTGTGCCAGTAACATACTGTTTTGATTACTGTAGTTTTGTAGTATAGTCTGAAGTCAGGGAGCATGATTACTTCAGTTCTGTTCTTCTTTATCAAGATTGTTTTGGCTATTCAAGGTCTTTTGTGTTTCCATACAATTTTTAAACTTATTTGTTCTAGTTTTGTGAAGAATGTCATTGGTAATTTGATAGGGATTGCATTGAATCTGTATATTGCCTTGGGTGGTATAGTCACTTTAACAATATTGATTTTTTCCATTCCAAGACCACAGTATTTCTTTCCATCTATTTGTGTTGTTTTTAATTTCTTTCATCAGTGTAGTTTTATTTCTAGGTATTTTTTTCTTTTTGATGTGATGGTAAATGAGATTGTTTCCTTAATTTCTCTTTCTGATACTTCATTGGTCGTGTACAGAAATGCAACAGATTTCTGTGTATTAATTTTGTATCCTGCAACTTTATGGAATTCATTGATGAGCTTTAGTAGTCTTCTGGTGGCATCTTTAGGATTTTCTATGCATAGTATCATGTCATCTGCAAACAGTGACAGTTCTACTTCTTCTTTCCCAATTTGGATTCCTTTTATTTCTTTTTCTTCTCTGATTGTTGTGGCTAGGACTTCCAAAACTATGTTGAATAAAAGTGGTGAGAGTGGGCATTTTTGCTTTTTTTTATAGTTTGGTTAGCAAGAGGGAAAAGGGGATTTATGGTAACAAGAGGAATCTTGAGGGTAAGAGGAGTACATTTTTCTCAAAATGTGAGAGATCTGAGCTTGTTTGGGGCCTAAGGCATTAGGGTGTGTGGTGGGGTAAAATGACAGATCCCAGAAATTCTGAAAATAAGGATGGGTCAAAAGAACAAGTGAATTTATTCTAGAATAGGAAGAGGGACACATTCTTTGAGACTGAAGGAAGAAAGGAAGGAGAGAGGCATTTTATTATGATTAAATTTGTAGTTAGACATTCTGGAAGCTGAGGCTTTTGTGATGAAAAGGGCCTCTGATTATCTGCTAAGAGTGAAAGCAATGTGAGTCATGAAGAATGGAATAACTGTGGAAGAGAACTGAGGAGGTACTGACCAAGAATGAATGAAAGAGACAGGGCAAAGCTGCATTTAGACAAAATGAATTTGTAGCTGTGTGGTTTTTCTCAAAGCAACAACCTGATGCCTAAGTATAGAAGCACAGAAAGTAAATTACAAGAGTGATATAAGCTGTGTTTTTCTAAGTGAATATGATGGAAGTACTAGAGTGTAAGGAGATTCAAAGGTGTTGATGAGACAGTAATTCAGATGATCAGTCATGAGGTTCGGGATGGGGGAAGAAAGAAGTGTCCAGTTCCATATTTACTAGCAGTTGGAATCTGGGCAAGTTGCTGAAGATGATGTGTGTGAAAAGTTTCTAACCAGGTACCTAATACATAATAGATCCTCACCAAATTTTAGTTTCCGCTCTCTCTTTTCCCTTCTAGGAGAAGTAATAAAGGTAGAGAGGCCAGTGCCACCAAGTAAATGACACATTCAGAGTCTCAATCTTTTTAACTGTTAAATTGACATGATAATAATAATTGCTCTCTTTCCTCTATCTCAGGGAGTCATTGTAAGTTGTAATATAATGTGAAATTATAATCAGTATAAATTGTAAAGTATTAGAGAAATGTAAGTTATTATGATTACAAATCCACATTATAGAGTAGTCATGTAAATTTCATGGTCTTAATTATAAGATACAGTTCAGTGATACCTGTGAGTGAAAATATATTCTGCCATGTCATATCTTATTTTCAGAAATTGTATCCATGGTGGAAATAATAAAAGTAGCATGTTTTATTCCAGAATGATGGAAAAAGTATTATGATCATGTCATGAAGCTATTAATATAATGATTATACTATATGGTAGAAAGTGCAAAATATGATTTGGGAAATAGATAATAATGAGGATTGGTGGAAAGCTGACTTTTTTTTTAACATCTTTATTGGAGTATAATTGCTTTACAATGGTGTGTTTCTGCTTTATAACAAATTGAAGCAGCTATACGTATATATATATATCCCCATATCTCCTGCCTCTTGCGTCTCCCTCCCACCCTCCCTATCCCACCCTTCTAGGTGGTCACAAAGCACGGAGCTGATCTCCTGTGCTATGCAACTGCTTCCCACTAGCTATCTATTTTACATTTGGCAGTATACATAAGTCCATGCCTCACTCTCACTTCATCCCAGCTTACCCTTCCCCCTCCCCGTGTCCTCAAGTCCATTCTCAACATCTGCCTCTTTATTCCTCTCCTGCCCCTCGGTTCTTCTTAATCTTTCTTTTTTTTTTTTTTAGATTCCATATATATGTGTTAGAACCTGGTATTTGTTTTTCTCTTTCTGACTTACTTCACTCTGTATGACAGACTCTAGGTCCATCCACCTCATTACAAATAACTCAATTTCATTACTTTTTATGGTGGAGCAATATTCCATTGTATATATGTGCCACATCTTCTTTATCCATTCATCTGTCGATGGACACTTAGGTTGCTTCCATGTCCTGGCTATTGTAAACAGTTGCAATGAACATTGTGGTACATGACTCTTTCTGAATTATGGTTTTCTCAGGGTATATGCCCAGTAGTGGGATTGCTGGGTCATATGGTAGTTCTATTTTTAGTTTTATGAGGAACCTCCATACTGTTCTCCATAGTGGCTGTATCAATTTACATTCCCACCAACAGTGCAAGAAGGTTCCCTTTTCTATACACCCTCTCCAGCATTTACTGTTTGTACATTTTTTCATGATGGTCATTCTGACTGGTGTGAGGTGATAGCTCATTGTAGTTTTGATTTGCATTTCCCTAATGATTAGTGATGTTGAGCATCCTTTCATGTGTTTGTTGGCAACCTGTATATCTTCTTTGGACAAATGTCTGTTTAGGTCTTCCACCCATTTTTGGAGTGGGTTGTTTGTTTTTTTGATATTGAGCTGCATGAGCTGCTTTGTCAGTTGCTTCATTTGCAAATATTTTCTCCCATTCTGAGGGTTGTCTTTTCATCTTGTTTATGTTTTCCTTTGCTCTGCAAAAGGTTTTAAGTTTCATTAGGTCCCATTTGTTTATTTTTGTTTTTATTTCCATTGCTCTAGGAGGTGGGTCAAAAAGGATCTTGCTATGATTTATGTCATAGAGTGTTCTGCCTATGTTTTCCTCTAAGAGTTTGATAGTGTCTGACCTTACCTTTAGGCCTTTAATCCATTTTGAGTTTATTTTTGTGTATGGTGTTAGGGAGTGTTCTAATTTCATTCTTTTACATATAGCTGTCCAGTTCTCCCAGCACCACTTACCGAAGAGGCTGTCTTTTCTACACTGTATATTCTTGCCTCCTTTATCAAAAAATGTGGTGACCATATGTGCGTGGGTTTATCTTTGGGCTTTGTATCCTGTTCCACTGATCTATATTTCCGTTTGGTGGCAGTATCATACTGTTTTGATTACTGTAGCTTTGTAGTATAGTGTGGAGTCCAGGAGCCTGATTCCTCCAGCTCCGTTTTTCTTTCTCAAGATTGCTTTGGCTATCTGGGGTCTTTTGTGTTTCCATACAAATTGTGAAAGGTTTTGTTCTTGCTCTGTGAAAAATGCCAGTGGTAGTTTGATAGGGATTGCATTGAATCTATAGATTGCTTTGGGAAGCATAGTAGTTTCACAATGTTGATTCTTCCAGTCCAAGAACATGGTATATCTCTCCATCTGTTTGTATCATCTTTAATTTCTTTCATCAGTGTCTTATAGTTTTCTGCTACAGGTCTTTTGTCTCCCTAGGTAGGTTTATTCCTAGGTATTTTATTCTTTTTGTTTCAATGGTAAGTGGGAGTGTTTCCTTAATTTCACTTTCAGATTTTTCATCATTAGTGTATAGGAATGCAAGAGATTTCTTTGCATTAATTTTGTATCCTGCTACTTTACCAAATTCATTGATTAGCTCTAGTAGTTTTCTGATAGCATCTTTAGGATTCTCTATGAGTAGTATCATGTCATCTGCAAACAGTGACAGCTTTATTTCTTCTTTTCTGATTTGTATTCCTTTTATTTCTTTTTCTTCTCTGATTGCTGTGGCTAAAACTTCCAAAACTATGTAGAATAACAGTGGTGAGAGTGGGCAACCTTGTCTTGTTCCTGATCCTAGTGGAAATGGTTTCAGTTTTTCACCATTGAGGATGATGTTTGCTGTGGGTTTGTCCATATATGGCCTTTATTATATTGAGGTAACTTCCCTCTATGCCTACTTTCTGGAGGGTTTTTTATCATAAATGGGTGTTGAATTTTGTCAAAAGCTTTTTCTGCATCTATTGAGCTGATCATATGGTTTTTCTCTTCAATTTGTTAATATGGTGTATCACATTGATTGATTTGCCTATATTGAAGAGTCCTTGCATTCCTGGGGTAAACCCCACTTGATCATGGTGTATGATCCTTTTAATGTGCTGTTGGATACTGTTTGCTAGTACTTTGTTGAGGATTTTTGCATCTATGTTCATCAGTGATATTGGCCTGTAGTTTTCTTTCTTTGTGACATCTTTGTCTGGTTTTGGTATCAAGGTGATGGTGGCCTTGTAGAATGAGTTTGGGAGTGTTCCTCCCGCTGGCATATTTTGGAAGAGGTTGAGAAGGATAGGTGTTAGCCCTTCTCTAAATGTTTGATAGAATTTGCCTGTGAAGCATCTGGTCCTGGGCTTTTGTTTGTTGGAAGATTTTTAATCACAGTCTCAATTTCAGTGCTTGTGGTTGGTTTGTTTATATTTTCTATTTCTTCCTGGTTCAGTCTTGGAAGTTTGTGCTTTTCTACGAATTTGTCCATTTCTTCCAGGTTGTCAATTTTTTTGGTATATGGTTGCTTATAGTAATCTCTCATGATCCTTTGTATTTCTGCAGTGTCAGTTGTTATTTCCCCTTTTTCATTTCTCATTCTATTGATTTGAGTCTTCTTCCTTTTTTTCTTGATGAGTCTGGCTAATGGTTTATCAATTTTGTTTATCTTCCAAAGAACCAGATTTTAGTTTTATTGATCTTTGCTACTGTTTTCTTCATTTATTTTTCATTTATTTCTGATCTGATCTTTATGATTTCTTTCCTTCTGCCAATTTTGAAGGCTTTTGTTCTTCTTTCTCTAATTACTTCTGGTGTAAGTTTAGGTTGTTTATTTGAGATGTTTCTTGAGGTAGGATTATATTGCTATAACCTTCCCTCTTAGAACTGCTTTTGCTGCATCCCATAGGTTTTGGGTCATTGTGTTTTCATTGTCATTTGTTTATAGGTATTTTTTGATTTCCTCTGATTTCTTCAGTGATCTCTTGGTTAGTAAGAAGTATATTGTTTAACCTCCATGTTTTTGTATTTTTTACAGATTTTTTCCTGTAATTAATATCTAGTCTCATAGCATTGTGATCGGAAAAGATACTTGATACGATTTCAATTTTCTTAAATTTACCAAGGCTTGATTTGTGACCCAAGATATGATCTATCCTGGAGAGTGTTCCATGAGCACTTGAGAAGAAACTGTATTCTGTTGATTTTGGATGGAATTTCCTGTAAATATCAATTAAGTCCATCTCATTTTTAATGTATCATTTAAAGTTTGTGTTTCCTTATTTATTTTCATTTTGGATGATCTGTCCATTGGTGGAAGTGGGGTGTTAAAGTCCCCTACTACTATTGTGTTACTGTCAATTTCCCTTTTTATGGCTGTTAGAATTTGCCTTATTTATTGAGGTGCTCCTATGTTGGGTCCATAAATATTTACAATTGTTATATCTTCTTCTTGGATTGATCCCTTGATCATTATGTAATGTCCTTCTTTGTCTCTTGTAATGGTCTTTATTTTAAAGTCTATTTTGTCTGATATGAGAATTGCTACTCCAGCTTTCTTTTGATTTCCATTTGCATGGAATATCTTTTTCCATCCCCTCACTTTCAGTCTGTATGTGTCCCTAGGTCTGAAGTGGGTCTCTTGTAGACAGCATACGTATGGGTTTTGTTTTTGTATCCATTCAGCCAGTCTATGTCTTTTGGTTGGAGCATTTAATCCATTTATATTTAAGGTAGTTATCGATATGTGTGTTCCTATTACCATTTTTTAAATTGTTTTGGGTTTGTTATTGTAGGTCTTTTCTTTTATGTTTCCTGCCTAGAGTAGTTCCTTTAGCATTTGTTGTAAAGCTGCTTTGGTGGTACTGAATTCTCTTAGCTTTTGCTTGTCTGTAAATCTTTTAATTTCTCCATCAAATCTGAATGAGATCCTTGCTGGGTAGAGTAGTCTTGGTTGTAGGTTTTTCTCCTTCATCACTTTTAATAGTTCCTGCCATTCCCTTCTGGCTTGCAGAGTTTCTGCTGAAAGATCTGCTGTTAACCTTATGGGGATTCCCTTATGTGTTATTTGTTGTTTTTCCCTTGCTGCTTTTAATATTTTTTCTTTGTATTTAATTTTTGATAGTTTGATTAATATGTGTCTTGGCGTGTTTCTCCTTGGATTTATCCTGTATGGGACTCTCTGTGCTTCCTGGACTTGGTTAACTATTTCCTTTTCCTTAGTAGGGCAGTTTTCAACTATAATCTCTTCAAATATTTTCTCAGTCCCTTTCTTTTTTTCTTCTTCTTCTGGGACTCCTATAATTCGAATGTTGGTGTGTTTAATGTTGTCCCAGAGGTCTCTGAGACTGTCCTCAGTTCCTTCTAGAGAATTTTTAATTTCCTTTATTGTGTTCTTCATCATTGTTTGTTTGCTCTTTACTTCTTCTAGGTCCTTGTTAAGCATTTCTTGTATTTTCTCCATTCTCTTTCCAAGATTTTGGATCATCTTTACTATCGTTACTCTGAATTCTTTTTCAGGTAGACTGCCTATTTCCTCTTCATTTGTTTGGTCTGGTGTGTTTTTACCTTGCTCCTTCATCTGCTGTGTGCTTCTCTGTCTTCTCATTTTGCTTAACTTACTGTGTTTGAGATCTCCTTTTTGCAGGCTGCAGTTTCTTAGTTCCCGTTGTTTTTGGTGTCTGCCCCCAGTGGCTAAGGTTAGTTCAGTGGGTTGTGTAGGCTTCCTGGTGGAGGGGACTAGTGCCTGTGTTCTTGTGGATGAGGCTGGGTTTTTTCTTTCTGGTGGGCCGGACCGCGTCTGGTGGTGTGTTTTGCGGTGTCTGTGACCTTATTATGATTTTCGGCAGCCTCTCTTCTAATGGATGGAGTTGTGTTCCTGTCTTGCTAATTGTTTGGAATAGGGTGTCCTGCAGTGTAGCTTGCTGGTCGTTGAGTGCAGCTGTGTCTTGCTGGTCTTGAGTGCAGCTGAGTGCAGAGTATAATAGCGTTGAGATGGAGATCTCTGGGAGAGCTTTTGCCGCTTGATATTGTGTGGAGCCGGAAGGTCTCTGGTGGATCAGTGTCCTGAATTTAGCTCTCCCACCTCAGAGGCACAGGCCTGACACCCGACCAGAGCACCAAGACCCTGTCAGCCGCACAGCTAAATCAGTGCCTCCCCATGTGATCCACGCCTAGAAATTACTTGGAGTATCTCGTCCAGCTGCTAGTGGCTGCCAGCATTCCTAGGCTTGTGGCTACATCAGTCCTCAAGGCTAGCATCTTTAACTCTCTGCTCCATCTTCACATCACCTTCTCCTCTGTGTGTGGTTGGATTTCCCAGAAAGCTGGCTTATAATCAACTAGTTTAATTGCTGGGGAGGTGATAGGGGAAAATCTGCCTGCCAAGAAGACCTAGGTCAAGAAAAAACTGATTTCATAGCCAGGAGATGCTCATGACAATGGGACATAAATTATTCTGTCTCAATCTACTCTTAGGAATGGTCACCAGAGCCTGTTTTATCCTCCTAAGGGAAGAAGTTGCCATCTAAAAGGTAGGAGTAAGGAAAGATAGGTTATTCCTCTGACAGATCCTTAGTTATTACCTACATACAACTAAGTCACCTATAGATCCTCACTGGCCTTATGAATAGTGTGATTTTAGGAACTCCAAAGATATTTTTCCACTTACTTGACGATGTAAGAATTGTTACAGACTCATTTAAGATGGAAAAGTCTGGTTAAAATAATAGGTTAAAATTTATCCACACTGAATTAGTGAATGCATAATTCCTGCTTTGATAGAGGGAAGAGGCTGGCTAGGCATAGAACACCTGAAATAGGGGTTGAGGAGGGGCGAAGTCACTACTGAGAGGGGAAAGACCACAGAAAGGTAGATTGGGAATACTGAAGACAAACTAAACTGATTTCACAGGTAGTCCTTTTTCTGCAGGGTTCACACCCTGCAGACATCACATGGCTCTACCACCCCTCCAGCCACATCTTTTAAAGCCTGTCTTTGTTATTAAGGAGTTTCATCATCTGTGGATTGAGATTATTTCTATTATTACTTCTATATTATTATTTCTATAATTATTTCTATTTTCTATCCAGAGTATAATCCTACCATACAATAATTTTTAAAACATTTTAAAAGTTTATTGCCAACCACATTAATTGTTAGATGACAAGGAGCCTATTCTATAATAAAAATAAATTTTTTATTGATTGTTGTCAGTAAAAATGTATGGCTTTGTGCAAGTTATCTAATCTTTCTCATCTTTCCTTATCTCCCTATAAAATTAGAGAAGTAGATGAGTTGATCTCTAAAATCCCT
This sequence comes from Globicephala melas, assembly GCF_963455315.2. Classification (NCBI taxonomy): domain Eukaryota; kingdom Metazoa; phylum Chordata; class Mammalia; order Artiodactyla; family Delphinidae; genus Globicephala; species Globicephala melas. Next base: position 108,650,985 of record NC_083314.1, read on the forward strand.
TCTAATTCTAGATTTCTACCCTTCTATGATACAGAGTGAAAGGTATGTTAGACAATGACAAGATCCAATTTATTCAATAGTTGCCAATCAAAATACAGTACAGTATATTGACCAGATTGGCTACGGTCCAAATGACTAGTCTGTTGATAAATAATATGAAGATATCAGAAAATGTTAGTCAAAAGATTTTCATCAGTTGTAGGAGGATAAAAATAAGCCAAATAAAGCCAGTGGAAGAAAGCAAGTGAAAGATTTTGAATTGAGGTTAGATTAGTTCTTCTATAGGTACAATTCAGAGTGTTAGCTTCTCAGTGTTTAAGATGTTACTCTAATGAGGCAGGTTATGGAAATACGTTGACTCATCCCAAAAGAATGTTCAAACCTAGTAAAATAACAGCACTACATATTGAGAATTTCAGGATTGCAATTTTTGGTTTTCTCTAGCTTTGGTAATCTGTTGGTGAATAACCAGTCTAATTTTCAAGCCACATCCATATGTATATAACTGGTTTGAAAAATTCAATGAAAAATATGTTTAAGCATCCAAATCTATAGCGTAATCATTGGTTGTTGTTGTTTCTTGTCTGCTTAATACCCCATAACAAGTTGAACATTTTTTAGCTATTTTAGCAAGTCATACACAGTCTTGTGCATATGATTACAAGTACTCCAAATTATTTTTCTTTCAAGGGCTCTGAAAGTATTTCCTCAGTTGATCTCTTGGGTCTCAGAAAAGTTACTTTCTTTTCTTCGGTTACCACAGAAGCAAGGAAGTCATTTTCATTTCCACGTACAATAAATCAATCAACATTTATAGAACACCTATTTTGTTCTGGGCCTTAGACTAAGCAGTGTGGTGAATACAATGATGAATAAGAGATGACCTCTGCCCTCCAGGAAATCCAGGCTCTTAGATAAAAGGTACCAAACAGACAATATCAGGCAGCATATAATAAGTGGTGTATGAGTGGCCTGGGAAATAAGAGTTCTAGTGTTTTGAGGTGGGAGAGATCATTTTAACCTGAGGTAGTTAGAGAGGATTTTGGGGAGTGTGTGGGGAAGGCCTGAACCTTGGAGGGCTGACAGCTTAAGGCAAGTAAGTAGAGATGGGGAGAGCACATAGGCAGAGGAGACAGAGTGAAGAGTGATAGTGCAGTGCTGGTGATCTGGCCAGCCTTGGTGGGCTGTCCTCGATGTCGGGCCATGCTTAGGGCGCAGGGCTGGCCTAGGCCTTAACTGGAGACAGACATGTGGCTGATAGCAGAGGCAACAATGGGGCAGCAAAATGCCAGTCTTCATTCTTAAGTGACATATAGCACTGGTGGGCTCCGGTCCTCTGGCTCAGAAAGCACTGGCACCTGGGTGGCTCCCTGGGAGCTGCTTCCCCCCAACTTGGAGGCAGGACCTTGGGGTGGAAGCAGCGCTGGAATCCGTGCTCTGCTGTGAACTAATTCTGTAAACTTAGTCAAGTCATTTATATAACTGTGCCTCAGAGTCCTCCCCCTTTAAGGAAGACACCTGGACTAGGTCACCTCTGAAGTCTCCTTACGTGTCTATGTTTGGTGTGTCTCTGTGGAGTAACTGCCTTCATCCTCCATAATGTAACTGAAGTACTCTTTATAAAGAGTAAGCTCATTATCAAGGCTTTTTCATTGATAAAGCTAAATAAAGCTTCTTTGCATATGGCCCTTATTAAATGCAGGTGAAAACAATGTAGGTTGATGATTAAGTCCACCATCTGGGTTCAAATCCTGGTCTTTTCAGTTACTAGCTTTGTGCCTTTGAGCAAGTTACTTAATTTTTTCTAAGCCTCAGGTTTCTATATCTGTAAAAAGAGGATGACAATAGCACCTATAGATTATGATTTACTGTAAGAGTACATGAAAGTGCTTAGCATGGTGCCTGGAAGGTGGAAAGTGTTCAGTACATGTTAGCTCTTTTAGCTTTATTAATATAATACTGTTAGCTGTTGTAGGTCCTTATTCACTTTTTAAAGTGATTTTGAAGAATTAAGTAACATAGGAATTACATTATCAGGTAATTACAAACTTGGAATTGTTGTATGTATTACAGATTGACAAGCAATAATAGAAAGAAACCCAGTAAGACTAGAAATTTGAAGCAGAAAATAACTAAAGTTTAACATAGGAAGGAGCTAAGTGCCTGGAGATAAATGATTGGAAACAGAGATATCCAGTGAAAGGCAGAAATGCCTCAAAAGCCCTAGAGTCACAGTAAACAGCACCTGGAAACTGAACCTGCAAAGTGATAAGATGATACAGTTCTGGACACCTGACTATTGGAAAGGTGTTAACCAATAAAAAAAAAAAGAGTGGAAAGCAGAAAAAGAACGCCCGAGGGACTAAAATTTGATTGAAGATTTTTGAAAACTAGACATGTATATCACAGAGTAGCAGATCTGTCTTATAATATGCTTGTCAGGCTCGCAGATGGAAAAAATAGAAACATCGGGGAGGGAGATGAGATAAAAGAGTGGTGGGTACATGTTCTCTCTGCCTGTGGTGGGATCAATTCAAGTAAAGGAAAGCATTTCTAATGGCCAGCCTCCCTAGGGACAGGAGAGAAGCCATTTACATCCCAACAGGACAGAGCCCCAGAGAATGCACTGTGAAATTGTCTGCAATTGGTGGGGACTAAACAAGGTAATGTTTCCAGTTACTGTGAAGCCGTTCAAAATTGCCGCCCTCTCTGTGTCGGAACACCACTGTGACTCGACAGAAAGAAGGGCCTGTCCTGTCAGATTAGGAGTTAATATTTGCACAGTGTTTAGCGTAGTGCTTGGCACTAATTGAGATATAAATGTTAAATAAATGAAATTAGAATTTCTGAACATATTTGGCAACCGAATCAGAATTCATTAGTCTTGTTTCAGGGATGACCAGGTCTGCTTGCCAACTGAGAAGACAATCAATTATGAAGTCAAGCCAAGAAAATTCTTTTGGAAGCAGTGTCATTGCTGTGCCATGACTTATCAATATAACCAAAACTGGAGGTCAGTGTGTAGAGAACCCCTCTCCCTTCAGCCAGCTGGCAGAGCAAAAAGTTTTAGGAAGCAAACTATACAAAATTTCACAAGACTTCTGTTTTGAGAGAGTATTATTACTAGAGCCTCTGGGATGCCTAGCTTCTCTCATCTCCATTAAACTTTCTCTCAACATTTAAGAGTTTACAGTTGACTGCAAAACTTCGTCTCCTTTTCCTCTGCTCACCCGCTGACACGTATCTGTCTGCTGTCTGCTCCACTGCCCTGTCATTTCAAGGAGACCAGTCTACTTGGCATCACTAGGAGAGACCATTCTTTTTGGTAGGAAGCTAGGTTGGACTCTACCTCTTGATCATTGCCAGATAGATATTCACCTTGGAGGGAAGTTTGGTTACCAACATTACAGGTTCTTCTCTCCTCTAAAGAAGATCTCTCTGTTGCCTTCTTGCTTCATCTTTTCCCTCAAAGAAAATAGAGAGAACTCTGCTCAGGCCTTCTCCACCCCCCCACCCCACCACCCAGTGATCACTTATGGAAATCCCAATGGGTGATTGGACCAATTTGAAGTTAAGCTGATAGTGGGTCAGCCTCTGTAGACATTCTTCCGAGGCCATAGCATGTCTAATGTGACTCTATTCCTGACTCAACCTCCTGAGGAAGTTGGTGTGGTCGAAACTTAGTGCAAACAATGAATTCTGAGAAATGTCCATAGCCAGTACTTTGTTTACAAAAGACTTTCACTTGTGTTCTCTCGGGTAATTTTTACAACTCTCCCAGTGGTGAGTCAGGGGAGCATCACCAGTATCCTTTTACACATAGGTAAACATATCTTTAAGTGATTTGCCTGATATTACACATGTATTAAATGGTAGAGCCTGAACTCTAATCCTGGACTTTTGACTGAAAGTTATGAGTTCTTCCTCCTTCCTAGGGTTGAATCTGATGTCCCGAAATGTAGAATATATTTTTACATTTCTACTAGATTAATCAGTTTTCATGTTATTTTGATGATCATGTTATAGTCAATTTCCTCATAATGAGATGGAAGGTTTCTTCTGCAGTTTTTAACTCAGTGATTTGTTTAGTCCTTTCTTTTTTCATCTTCCTTAACTCAGAAGATTCAGAACTCCCATTCATTTAGTCTATTATAAAAATAATAAAATATTACAAAAAGCTTAAGAGGGCTTCCCTGGTGGCACAGTGGTTGAGGGTCCGCCTGCCGATGCAGGAGACACGGGTTCGTGCCCTGGTCCGGGAGGATCCCACATGCCGTGGAGCGGCTGGGAGAGGCCACAGCAGTGAGAGGCCCGCATACCGCAAAAAAAAAAAAAAAGAAAAAGCTTAAGAAATAGAAAAAATTATTCATAAGTCCTTCACCTAACCCAGTTTAGCATTTTATTCCCTTCTAGTCTTTCTTCAGAAACACAAGTTTTTAAACACAGTTGCAGTCACAGTGTAATTTAATTTTGTATTCTGCGTTTCACTTCACATTATAGAATAAATGTGTTTCTCCACTACTGTACATCCATAGCACATGACACACCACAATTCAATCATTTCCATGTTGTTGGACTTCAAGTGGCTTCCAGTTTTTCCACTATCATAAACACTGTTACAGTGAAAATCTTTCATCAAAAAGTTATTGTTTCATCTAGACATATCCTTAGGATAAACCTCTACAAGTGAGCTCCTTGGTTAAAAAAGGTATGGGTCTTGTTTCACACTGCCAAATTTCTTTTTAAACATTAAAAAAAAAGTTATATAAATTTGTACTGCAATTAGCAAGGTGAGAGTATGTTTCACTGTGCCCTTGCTGATATTTGGAATTATCTTTTTACTTTTTCTTACTAGTTTAATGGAAAAAATAGTCTCCTGAATGTTTTCATTTGTGCTTTTGTGATTGCGCTCAAGGTAAACATTTTCTCCTAGTTGTTTACTAGTTGTATTTTCTCTTTTAGTTTTGCAACTTTTAGTTTCTGATTCCAGAGATAATATATGTCCTGAATTTATACAGGCAGACTCTCTGGAAGGATCAGCATTTATAAGGTGTGGGTTATTTTTAAATTTTTTTTTTTTTTTTTTTTTGGTACACGGGCCTCTTACTGTTGTGGCCTCTCCCGTTGCGGAGCACAGGCTCCAGATGCACAGGCCCAGTGGCCATGGCTCACGGGCCCAGCCGCTCCGCGGCATGTGGGATCTTCCCGGACCGGGGCACGAACCCGTGTCCCCTGCATCGGCAGGCGGACTCTCAACCACTGTGCCACCAGGGAAGCCCAAGCCCCCTATTTTTAAATTTTTAAATGCATTCTCTAATTCCCAGTAGAAGTATCTCTAGCTCTTCCTAAGTTGCAGAAATTCCTATGGGGATACCTGAGCGTACCAGGGATGTCTAATACACTAGGCTTGATGTGAACTTTTGCTGCTATGCAGTGACCTGCTGAAGTCTCTTCTGTATCAAACACTGATGTGGCATTGGTGGTGGTCGGGAGTGATTGACAACATCTTGAGTTTTTCAACCTAAATTTGGTAAAAAAAAAAAAAATTTTTAATAAACATTCTAGAAAATAATGTCTATTTTTTCCCTTTGGTTTTGGTTAAGCACAGTTTTCCTCATGTTCAGGTGGGGAGAACTTTTGGAAAATGTTGCCTTTTCCTTATAGTATTAGAAAATCTAAAGCCATACTAGACACAGTTTAAAGAAAATAGTCTTTCTGTAAAAATGTACATTTTCTATGATTCATGGAATCTGTAACACCGATTAACAAGGCCTGTCACATGTGTCACACTTCCTCATACTTCAGTAACTTTGTACACACTGTTCTTTCTCCTGGAAAGCACTTCCCTACTGGTTTGCCAGGCAGCCTCCTGTTCTTTCTTTAAGTCTCTCTCAGTTAGTGTGCAGTTGTAATTATAGAAACCACATGAGCTTGTTTAAGTGAAAGGAATTTGACAAATTTACACATCTGTGTAATCACCATCAGAATCAAGATGTTCATTTTCATCACTTCAAAAAATTCCCTTATGTCCTCTCCCAATCACTCCCATCCCATCAGCCCTAGAAAATTGATCTATTTTCTGTCACTGTAAATTAGCTTTGTATTTTCTGAAGTTATATATGTATGTAATCATACAGTAGAAACTCTTTTGAATCTTCTTTTGCTCAGTGTAATGTTTTTGAGATTTGTCCACATTGTGGATTTTTGAGATTTGTTCATGTTGTGGAGTGTACCTGCAGTTAATATCTTTATATTGTGGAGTAGCATTCTATTGTATGGATAAACACAACATGTTTATCTATTTACCTGCTCATGGACATTTGGGATGCTTCTAGTTGGAGCTATTAAAAAATAAAGGTGTACAAGGTTATTGCACAAAAGTCAATTGCTTTCCTTCACACCAATAATGAACAAGTAGAATTTGAAACACAATACTATTTACATTAGCAACCCCTCCAAATAAAATATTTAGGTATAAATCTAGGAAAATATGTGCAAAGTTTATATGAGGAAAACTACAAAACTTTAATGAAAGATATCAAAACAGAACTAAATAAATGAAGAGATACTCCATGTACATGGATAAGAAGACTCAATATTGTTAAGATGTCGCTTCATCCCAAATTGGTCTATAGATTCAGTGCAATCCCAGTAAAAATTCTGGCATTTGTTTTATGGATATTGACAAATTGATTCTAAATTTTATATGGAGAGGCAAAAGACCTAGAATAGCCAACACAATAATGAAGGAAAAGAACAAATTTGGAGGACTGATGCTATTTGAATCTGACTTACTATAAAGCTACAGTAATCAAGACAGTATGGTATAGGTGAAAGAATAGACAAATCAGTGGAACAGAATGGAGAACCCCATGAATAACTGATTTGTCAACTGATCTTTGGCAAAGGACCAAAGGCAATACAATGGAGCAAAGATAGTCTCTCCCACAAATGATGCCAGAACAACTAGACATCTACACTGCAAAAAAAAATGAATCTAGACACAGACCTTACACTCTTCCCCAAAATTAACTCAAAATGGATCATAGACCTTAATGCAAAACACAAAACTGAAAAGCTTCTAGAAGACAACAGGGAGAAAACCTAGATGACCTTGAGTATGGTAATGCCTTTTTAGATACAACACCAAAGACACAATCCTCTTAAGAAATAATTGATAAGCTGGACTTCCTTAAAATTAAAAATTTCTGCTCTGTGAAAGACAATGTCAATAGAATTAAAAAACAAGCCAAAGACTGGGAGAAAATATTTGCAAAAGACATCTGATAAAGTACTGTTAATCAAACTATACAATGACCTCTTAAAACCCAACAGTAAGAAAACAAACAACCCAATTAAAAAATGGCCCAAAGACCTGAACAGAAACTTCATCAAAGAAGATATAAAGATGGCAAATAAGCATGTGAAAAGATGCTCCACATCATATGTCATAAGAGAATTGCAAATTAAAACAACAATGAGGTATGACAACACACCTTAGAATGGCCAAAATCGAGAACACTGACAACATCAAATGCTAGAAGATATAGAGCAACAGGAATTCTCATGCATTGCTGGTGGGAACGCAAAATGATACAACCACTTTGGAAGAGAGTTCAGTGGTTGCAGAGCTAAACATACTTTTATCATCTGATCCATCAATCTCGATCCTTGGTATTTACCTAAAGGAGTTGAAAACTTATGTCCAGACAAAAATCTATACGTGAATGTTTATAGCAGTTTTATTCATAATTGCCAAAACTTGGATGCAACCAAGATGTTCGTCAGTAGGTGACTAGATAAATAAATCTAGGCAATGGAATATTATTCAGCACTAAAAAGAAATGAACTATCAAGTTTTGAAAAGACATGGAGGAAGATTAAATGCATATTACTAATTAAAGCCAATCTGAAAAGGCTATATACTGTATGATTCCAACTATATGGCATTCTGGGAAAGGCAAAATTATGGAGATAGTGTAAAGATCAATGGTTTTCAGGGGTGGGGTGGGGGAATGAATGAATAGGCAGAGCATAGAAGATTTTTAGGAGAGTAAAAATATGATGTGTCAATGTAGGTTCATTCTTGGTAACAGATGTACCATTCAGATGAATGATATTGATTATAAGGAATGCTATGCATGTGTGGGAGCAGGCAGTATATGGGAAACCTCTATACCTCTCAATGCCTTGCTCTCAATTTTTGTGAACCTAAAACTGCTACAAATTTTTTTCTTAAAAATATGAAGGAGCTGTGAACATTTTTCTGTAGTTATTTGTGTAGACATATGTTTTCATTTCTTGGTAAATAGCTTTGAGTGGGCTTGTTGAATTATATGTCAAGTGCATGTTGATAAGAAACTGCCAAAATTTTCTCCAAAGTGGCTGTACCATTTTACATTCCCACCAGCACTATGTGAGAGTTTCAGTTGTTCCACATCCTTACCAACACTTGGTATTGTCACGTATTGTAATCTAAGGCATTCTAATAGGTATGTGGTGGTATCCCATTCCCATTTTAACTTTCTTTTCCCCAATAAATAATGATGTTGAACATTTTAAATTAGTTTTAATAATGTTAAAAAGTTTAACATTTTAAATATTTTAATTAATATATGAATTGGATATTTTTATATATTCAATTTTTCTTTTTGAAAACATATCAATTTTTTCTTTTATGGCTTATTTGTATATGTTTGTCATTTAAGAAATCTTTGTCTACAGTAAGATCATGTAGATTTTCTTCACTGATTTTTTTCCAGAAGTTTTACACAGGTTTAACTTTTATATTTAGGCCTATGAGCCATTTTATATCAACATTTGCGTGAAGTAAAGGTGGAGGCATATTTCTTTCCATATAGATATCCAGTTTCCCATCACAATTTGTTAAAGAGACTATTCTTACCCCAATATTCATTGCAGCACTATTTACAATAGCTAAGACATGGAAACAACATAGATGTCCACCAACAGATGAATAGATAAAGAAGATGTTGCGTACACACACACACACACACACACACACACACACACACACACACCAGTGGAATGTTACTCAACCATAAAAAAATGAAATAATGCCATTTGTAGCTACATGGATGGACCTAGAGATTATCATACTAAATGAAGTAAGTCAGACAGAGAAAGACAAATATCATATGATGTCATTTATATGTGGAATCTAAAAAAGAAAAAAAAATACAAATGAACTTATTTCCAAAACAGAAAGAGACTCACAGGCACTTCCCTGGTGGCACAGTGGTTAAGAATCTGCCTGCCAATGTAGGGGACAGAGGTTCGAGCCCTGGTCTGGGAAGATCCCACATGCCATGGAGCAACTAAGCCTGTGCACCACAACTACTGAGCCTGCGCACCATGACTACTGAAGCCCACGCACCTAGAGCCCGTGCTCTGCAGCAAGAGAAGCCACCACAGTGAGAAGCCCGCACACTGCAACAGAGTAGTCCCGCTCACCGCAACTAGAGAAAGCCCATGCGCAGCAGTGAAGACCCAACCCAGCCAATAATAAATTAATTAAATAAATAAATTTTTTAAAAGAAAAAAAAAAAGAAAGAGACTCACAGACATAGAAAACAAGTTTATGATTACCAAAGGAGAAAGGCACGGGGAGGGGATAAATTAGGAGGTTGGGATTAACATACACACATTACTATATATAAGATAACCAACCAACCTACTGTATAGCACAGGGAACTATACTCAATATTTTGTAATAACCTATAAAGGAAAAGAATCTGAAAAAGAATATGTATATGTGTGTGTGTATATGTAACTGAATCACTGTGCTATACACCTGAAACTAACATAATGTTGTCAATCAACAATACTTCAATAAAAATAACTAAATAAATAAAAATTTTAAAAAATAAAATAGAAAAAAAAGAGAGACCATCCTTTCCCCACCCAATTATCTTGGTACCTTTGTTGGAAAACCAGGTGACCATAAATGTGAGGTTTAATCCTGTATATTCTATTTTGCTCCCTTGATCTCTTTGTATATTCTTTTGCCAATATTAGAGTGTCCTAACTCTTATAAGTTTATAATAAGTGTTTGTTATTTACTTTTGTTCTCATTTTTCCCTTTGTGGTTTGGTGATTTTCTTTTGTATTATGCTTGAGTTCCTTTCTTTTTTGTTTTTGTGAATCTATTGTATGTTTTTGATTTGTGGTTATCCTGGCTTTCAAGTATGTTGACGCATAACTAAATCTATTTTCTTTAATAGTCATGTAAGTTCAAACACATTCTGAAAGATCTACATTTTCCCCCCTCCTCTACATTTTGTGACTTTGATGTTTTGTTTTACATTTTCATATTTATCCTTTTCCTGTTAATTGTAGTTATAATCGTTTTTCATGTGCTTGTTGGCCATTTATATATCTTCTTTGGAGAAATGTCTGTTCAAGGCCCATTTTTGAATCAGGTTTTTTTTTATTGTTGAGTTTTAGGAGTTCTCTGTATATTTTGGATATTAATCCCTTATGGCTGATGCACTTTGTTGTGCAACAGAAACAATGCAATCCCTATCAAACTACCAATGGCATTTTTCACAGAACTAGAAGAAAAATTTCACAATTTGTATGGAAACACAAAAGGCCCCAAATAGCCAAAGCAATCTTGATAAAGAAAAATGGAGCTGGAGGAATCAGGCTCCTGGACTCCACACTATACTACAAAGCTACAGTAATCAAGACAGTATGGTACTGGCACAAAAACAGACATATAGATCCATGGAATAGGGTAGAAAGCCCAGAGATAAACCCACGCACATATGGTCACCTTATTTTTGATAAAGAAGGCAAGAGTATAAAGTGGAGAAAAGACAGCCTCTTTAATAAGTGGTTCTGGGAAAACTGGACAGCTACATGAAAAGAATGAAATTAGAGCACTTCCTAACACCATACACAAAAATAAACTCAAAATGGATTAAAGATCTAAATGTAAGTCCAGACAGTATAAAACTCTTAGAGGAAAACATAGGCAGAACACTCCATGACATAAATCACAGCAAGATCGTTTTTGACCCACCTCCTAGAGAAATGGAAATAAAAACAAAAATAAACAAATGGGACCTAATGAAACTTAAAAGCTTTTGCACAGCTAAGGAAACCATAAAAAAGGCAAAAAGACAACCCTCAGAATGGGAGAAAATATTTGCAAATGAAGCAACTGACAAAGGATTAATCTCCGAAATATATAAGCAGCTCATGCAGCTCAATATCAAAAAAACAAACAGCCCAATCCAAAAATGGACAGAAGGCCTAAATGGACATTTCTCCAAAGAAGATATACAGATTGCCAACAAACACATGAAAGGATGCTCCACATCACTAATCATTAGAGAAATGCAAATCAAAACTACAATGAGGTATTACCTCACGCTGTTCAGAATGGCCATTATCAAAAAATCTAGAAACAATAAATGCTGGAAGGGATGTGGTAAGAAGGGAACCCTCCTGCACTGTTGGTGGGAATGTAAATTGATACAACCACTATGGAAAACAGTATGGCGTTTCCTTAAAAAACTAAAAATAGAACTACCATATGACCCAGAAATCCCACTACTGGGCATATATACCCTGAGAAAACCATAATTCAAAAAGAGACGTGGGCCACAATTTTCACTGCAGCACTATTTACAGTAGCCAGGACATGGAACCAATCTAAATGTCCATCGACAGATGAATGGATAAAGAAGATGTGATGCATATATACAATGGAATGTTACTCAGCCATAAAAAGAAACAAAACTGAGTTATTTACAGTGAGGTGCATGGACCTAATGTCTGTCATACAGAGTGAAGTAAGTCAGAAAAAGAAAAATAAATACCGTATTCTAACACATATATATGGAATCTAAAAAAAAAAAAAAGGTACTGATGAACCTAGTTGCAGGGCAGGAATAAAGATGTAGACATAGAGAATGGACTTGAGGACACAGGGTGGGAGGGGGAAGCTGGGGTGAAGTGAGAGTAACATCGACATATATACACTACCGAATGTAAAATCATTAGCTAGTGGGAAGCAGCAGCGTAACACAGGGAGATCAGCTCGGTGCTTTGCGATGACCTAGAGGGGTGGGATTGGGAGGGTGGGAGGGAGGCTCAAGAGGGCGGGGATATGGGGACATATGTATGCACATGGCTGATTCACTTTGTTGTACAACAGAAACTAACACAGTATTGTGAAGCAATTATACTCCAATAAAGATCTATTAAAAAAAATAAAATGGAAAAAATATATAATTTGCAAATATTTTCTCCCATTCTGAAGGTTATCTCTTTTTCTCTTGATAATGCCTTTTAACACAATTTTTGGTTTAGTTGGTTTTCTCTTTTGTTTTTCTATTCTTTGTTTCATTTATCTCTGCTCTAGTCTCTATTATTTCCTGCCTTCTGCTAGCTTTGGGTTTATTTTGTTCTTTTTTTTTTCTAGTTCCTTAAGTGGTCAAGTTATGCTGTTGATTTGTGATCTTTCTTGTTTTTTAATGTAAGCATTTATAGTTATAAATTTCCCTTTTAGCACTGATTTCACTGTGTCCCATAAGTTTTGGTATGTATGTTTTCATTTTCATTCATCTCTAAGTATTTTCTATTTTCCTTCTTGATTTCTTCTTTGATCCATTGGTTATTTAAAAGTATGTTTAATGTCCAGAATTTTGTGAATTTTCCAGTTTTTCTTTTCTTATTGATTTCTAACTTTATCCTGTTGTTGCCAGAGAAGATAATTAGCACAATATCAGTCTTTAAGATATATTGAGACTTAATTTGTGACCTAACATATGGGCTATCCTGGGAGATGTCCCATGTGCACTTGAGGAGAATGTGTATTCTGTTGCTGGGTAGAGTATTCTATATATGTCTCATATTTGGTTGGTTTATTGTGTCGGTTAAACCCTCTTTTCCTTAATTATCTTCTGGCTGGTTGTTCTGTTCACTGTTGTGAGTGGGATGTTGAAGTCTTTAGCTATTATTATAGAGCTGTCTGCCTCTTTCTCCCTTCAATTCTGTCAATTTTTGGTGGTTGTCATTTGGTGTATAAATGTTCGTAATTGTTATGTATTCTTGCTATACTGAAGATTTTATTAATATATTATGTCCTTCTTTGTCTCTTGTAACCTTTTTGGATTTAAGGTCTATTTTTCTCATTAGTATAGCCGCCTGTGTTCTCTTTTGGTTATTATTTTCATGGAATATCTTTCTCTTTCAATCTGTTTGTGTCTTTGGACCTCAAGTGAGTCTCTTGTAGAGAGCATATAGTTGGATCATAAGGTTTTTTATTCATTCTGTCAATCTTTGTCTTTTGATTGGAGAGTTTAATCCATTTACATTTAAAGTAATTACTGGTAAGGAGAGACTTAACTTCTGTCATTGTGCTTTTTGTGTTTTGTATGCCTTTTTGTTTTTTGGTTCCATGTTTCCTGCATTACTGTCCTTTGCGTTTACTTGATTTTTTGTAGTAAACTATTTAAATTTCTTTGTCATTTCCTCTCATGTATATTTTATGGCTATTTTCTTTGTGGTTACAATGGGGATTACAAAACTTATAACTCTCTAATTTGAATATATTCCAGCTTAACTTCAATAACATATGGTAGGTCTGGGATAGTCTTCACTCTAGGAATAATTCATCCCCACTACTTAGGTGTGACTTAATGGAGTCTCCTATAAATATAAATACTTATATTTATATCTCCTATAAATATTATAAGTGATCACTATTTTGTTTGGTTAGAGTTTGAACAGCTTTGTGTGACTTGTGGGAGTTGTTTACCTTACCTTACAAGTCTCTACTCACTCCTTGGCTAGCCTTGTGGAGTTTTACTCTACACATGCATAACTATGTAATCACCAAGACTCCAGGTGATCCTTTGCTGATTTCTGGAGCTGTTTTTCTATGTAGCACACTTCTTTCAAGAACTCTGCCCTGAAACATCCAGCCACTTTAGCCTCCCTGAATCCCAATTCCCTCAACTTAGTGGAGGAGCTCTAGTTGAGTTCTTTCTCCCATCGTGCATAGTCTGAAAATTGGCTTCAAGAAGTCAGCCAGAGTGATAATGTACTTGTTTGTTTCTCTCTTGGGGATCATTGTCCTGAACTATTTGCTATCCAATATCTGACAACAGTTTTGTACAGCTTTCTAATTGTTTATATTGTGAGGTTAACTCAGGGCTTTCCTGACTTCACCACAGAAAGAAGTAGAGGATTTGGGGCACTTAACAATGCCAATTAGGTGTGTTTTGGACAGAGGAGGAGAAGAGGCTCATGGTTATTTAAGATTGCAGGGGAAAGCAACTTCAGAAAATATAATCAGTTATTTTAAGGAAGATCTTGCCTGAGCACCTGGGCTCATGTATCTTTCCTTAAAATAGTTCCAAAGTACTCAGGTTGAATATAAGTGGTATCTGGATTTTTGTTTCTTTCTGAAATATTCTTTAATTTACCATCTTAATACATGTCTTTCTATTATCACTCAGAGCTGTTATATTTATGAATGTGACTGATTCAACCAGAGCATTTGTCCATTCTACTAATTTGAGTGTTTACTGTGGAAAGGTGTTTGTCATGTGTTTTTCTCACTAAATTAAGTTGGGGGCATTCAGCAAAATAGGTGCTATGTGATGATGATGTGACTTTTAACATTAAATAAGAACAGCTCAGGGTATCTAATAGTTGAAATAAAAGTATTATTTTCTTAGCTTTCATGCTGTCCTCTTGAGAATTCAACAATGTTAGCTGATCTTGAGATGTTTTGCGTTCACAGGAACCCTTAAGAACATTTATCCATCCCCTAGAAAATTAAGTCATCTCTTGACTCCCCACTTGGTATAATAAAATTTGGGATTGAAAATAATAATAATAGAAATTATTTTATTCAGGAGGATTTTCCCTAGTTAACAAAACTTGTCTAAATTGGCTCTGAAGCATGTAGGGGTAACAGACATTACAGATAATTTTGCTAAATTCCTCTTATTATTAATTCTGTTAACCAATACTAAAAGCTGATACTATTTACACATTTCATTTAAATCAATCTTGCCACTGATTGTTAGATGTAAAGAAGAATGCTGTAGACTAAAAAAAATCTTCTGTCCTCTTGATGTATAGAATATTTTTCTGTGCTTCCTGAAAGAACTTTTTAAACCATATTTGTATATAAAGTATATTTTTAAAAGTTGCATATTACTGGGAGTGGTGGCCAAGATGTCAGAGTAGGCAGATCCTGAGCTCACCTCTTCCCATGGGCACATCAAAATTACAACTACTTACAGAGCAACTGTCAATGAGAAAACATGAAGACTAGCAGAAAAGATTTTCCACAACTAAAGATATGAAGGAGGAACCAAAACGAGACAGATAGGTGGGGTAGAGATGCAGTATAGTTGAAACCCACACCCCCAGGTAGGTGACCCACAAACAGAAGGACATTACAATTACAGAGGTTTTCCCCAAGGAGTGAGGGGTCCAAGCCCTACATTGGGCTCCCCAGCCAAGGGGTCCTGCACCAGGAAGATGAGTCCCCAAAACATCTGGCTTTGAAGGCCAGTGGGGCTTACATATGGGAGAGCTAGATGGCTGTAGGAAACAGAGACTCATCTCTTAAAGGGCACACACAAAATCTCACATGCTCAGAATCCCAGTGCAGAGGCAGTAATTTTTTTTTTTTTTTTTTTTTTTTTTTTGCCACACCACATGACATGCGGTATCTTAGTTCCCCGACCAGGGATTGAACCCGTGCCCTCTTCAGTAGAAGTGCAGAGTCTTAACCACTGCACCACCAGGGAAGTCCCTAGAGGCAGTAATTTAGAAGGAGCCTGGGTCAGACCCACTTGCTGATCTTGAGGTGCCTGATAACGGGATAGGAGGCAACTAGGGCTCACCCTGGAAACACAGATGCTGGCAGCAGTCATTTTGGGGAGCTTGTTCAACCATGAGGGCACTGGTACTGTCAAGTGCCATTTTGAAGTCCTCCCTCTAGGCTATTAGTGCTGGAAGGTTACCTGCCCACCAGTGGGCCAACACCAGTCTGGGACTCCCTGATTCCCCACAACAAGCCTCTCTGGGACCTGGCCCCATCCACCAGCAGGCCAGCAGCAGCTTAGGGCCCCTCTGGCCTCACAGCCAGTCATGACAGGACCCAGCCACATGCCCCAGTGAGCTGGCAGCCACCACTCAAGGCAGACTCTGGCAGCCAACTGAGCCAGTATGCCCACAGTAGTTGGCCCCACCACAACAGAGGGGCCCACACAGCCCACATAAGAGGCACCCCTATAGCATATAGCTCTAGTCACTAAAGGGGAGTGTGCTGCTGTGTCCCATAGATGTCTCTTACATAACCCACTTCTTGAAGATTGGGAAACATAACCAACCAACCTAATACATAGAAATGAACACAGAGAAATTAGGCAAAATGAGGAGACAGAGGAGTATGTTCCAAATGAAGGAACCAGACAAAATCCCAGAAGAAGAACTAAATGAAGTAGAGATAAGCAATCTATCCAATAAAGAGTTCAAGTTAATGATCATAAAAATTCTCAGTGAACACAGGAGAAGAGTGGATGAACACTATAAGACTGTAGACTCTAAGACATTGAGGAAAGAAAATCAAGATGACACAAACAAATGGAAGGATACACTGTGCTCATGAATTGAAAGAATTTATGTTGTTAAAATGACCATACTCTCCAAGGCAGTCTACAGATTCAATGCAGTCCCTATCAAAATACCAATGGCATTTTTTCCCATAGAACTAGAATAAATAATTATAAAATTTGTGTGGAAACACAAAAAACCTTGAAGAGCCAAAACAATCCTGAGAAAGAAGAGCAAAGTTTCATGTATCACACTCCCTGATTTCAAACTATATTACAAAGCTACAGTAATCAAAAGAGTTTGGTGCTGGTACAAAAGCAGACACATAGATCAATGGAACAGAACAGAGAGCCCAGAAATAAACCCACACTTATATGGTCAATTAATCTATGACAAAGAGGACAAGAATATATAATGGGGAAAAGACAACCTCTTCAATAAATAGTGTTGGGAAAACTAGACAGCTACATGCAAAATAATCAAACTGGACTACTTCCTCACACCATATACAAAAATAAACTCAAAATGGACTAAGGTCTTAAATGTGATACCAGAAACATCAGAATCCCAGAAGAAAACATAGGCAGTATGCTCTTTGATATTAAAAGATATTTGCAAATGATATATCTGATAAGGGTTTAAATTCAAAATATACAAAGAACTCGTACAACTCAACATAAAATAAGCAAACAACCCAATTAAAAATGGGCAGAGGAATTGAATAGACATATTTCCAAAGAAGATATACAGATGGCCAACAGACACATGAAAAGATGTTCAACACCATCAGAGAAATGCAAATCAAAACCACAATGAGATAT
The DNA here is from genome assembly GCF_963455315.2 of Globicephala melas. Taxonomy (NCBI): domain Eukaryota; kingdom Metazoa; phylum Chordata; class Mammalia; order Artiodactyla; family Delphinidae; genus Globicephala; species Globicephala melas. Next base: position 108,668,417 of record NC_083314.1, read on the forward strand.
CATCTCACACCTGTCAGAGTGGCTATTATTAAAAAGACAAAAAATAATAAGTGTTGGCAAGGATGTGGAGAAAAGAGAACACTTGTACACTGTTGATGGGATTGTAAATTGATATAGAATTTGATGATACAGAATTGATGGAAAACAGCATGGAGGTTCCTCAAAAAATTAAAAATAGAACTACTATACAATTGAACAATTCCACCTCTGGGTATTTTTCAGAAGAAAACAAAAACACTAATTCGAAAAGATATATGCACCCCTCTGTTCATTGCAGCATTATTTCCAACAGCCAAGATATGGAAGCAACCTAAGTGTCTACTGATAGATTAATAGATAAAGATGTGGCATATATGTACAGTGGAAAATTACTTGACCATAAAAAGAATGAAATCTTACCATTTGCAACAACATCGATAGACCTAGAGGGTATTAAGCTAAATGAAGTAAGTCAGACAGAGAAAGACAAATACCATATGATTTCACTTACATGTGCAATCTGAAAAACATAACAAAACGAAAAAAGACTCAGATACAGGGTCTGTTTCTAGTGTGATCAAACTCTAGTGTGATTACTAGAGGGGAGGATAGTGGGGGAAATGAATGAAATGGGTGAGGGATTAAGAGGTACAACCCCAGTTACAATATAAAGAAGTTATGGGGTTGTAGTGTACAGCACAGGAAACATAGTCAATATTGTAGTAATTTTGTATGGTGACAGATGGTAACTAGTTTTATCCTGGTGATCATTTTATAATGTATAAAAATATCAAATCACTATGTTGTATATAGCTGAAACTAATATAATATTGTAAGTCAGTTATACTTCAATAATTTTTTTTTTTTCAGTACACAGGCCTCTCACTGTTGTGGCCTCTCCCGCTGCGGAGCACAGGCTCCAGACGCGCAGACTCCGCGCCATGTGGGATCTTCCCAGATCAGGGCACGAACCCGTGTCCCTGCATCGGCAGGCGGACTCTCAACCACTGCGCCACCAGGGAAGCCCTTCAATAATTTTTTAAGTCACATGTTACTCTTGTGAATACCCAAAGAGGAAAATATACAAGAAATAAATTGGCTAAGATATTCGTAAAGTTATCCATATATCTCTATATGTGAGATAGGCTCTTTTAATTCCCTATTTAACTTAAAAAATTAACATTAGTGTTTATCCACATAATATTCTGTCAAGAGGATTGGTGATACAGCATATTTTAAAGAAAATTTATTTTAGTCTCTGGAATTTTCTTCCAAGCTTCTGATGCAAGTTCTGCAAGTTTTGCTGCTGGACCTTTCTTAAACACACTAGAAAGTTTTCAGACAGCAAGCATGACTTGTATTCCTTTGTAAAATGGGCTTCAATGAGTTTGTAGTCATTTAGGCCTGATAGTTGAAATGACCATGTTCATGCATATACAGACAATAACAACTAGTAACAACTACATCATGATTGCTTGCCAGATTTCTTCTGTAAGAGACAAAAATTGTAAGATACAGCCCTTTCTCAGAGGTGTTAAAATGTGAAAAAGAAAGTGTTCATTTTTAATTGGATAAAATATGGAATTCTTCCTTTCTCCTTTATCTGCTCTTTCCCTGAGCTGCAATAAATGCTATGAGGGTGGTCATCGATTGGGGGAAAAAAAGAAACAGAAGCAGATAAATCTAATACTAATGATAAGAATTTTGGTAGAGGTAAAAACAGAGTGCTGTGGGAACAGGGACGAAGGAATAACAAATTAATGCTATCTGTAAATGACCTACCACAGCAATAATTTAAAGATGGGTCTTGAGAATGAATAAAGGCCTTTCAACCATAGAAATGGAGGAAAGGCTGACTGGGCAGAGAAAACACCTTAAGGGAATGTTAAGTGTGATATACCTAAGTAAGCATAGGTCTTGTTTATTTATTATTCTGTAATGGTTGCAGTTAACTGATAAGTCTAGACTGAATAATATAATCTTGAATGCAATAATTACTGAGACTACTTGATTAGAGATGTTTCATTTTAACAATACTTCTGAAGATTCTTTTAACTTAAAACTTTAGACAATTAAATATAAGTTGAGAATGTTACAATACACAATATGGGAAGAATTATATACAATTTAATATATGGTTAAGTATATATGTATGGTTATAAATATAGCGAGATACCAATCTACAATTAAGAAATGCTATACCTACAGTTTGCTTTATCTCTTAACCTTTTCACTAGAGAATTGATATGTTTTGTTCAGAAGTATCTATGAGAAATGGCTCTATCTTGGTCATGTCTAGATTATTATTTTTTTTCTTTAGCTGTCTCATCCTGGGCAATTCTCTTCTTCTTCTGCATTCTCTCTTAATCCACATGAATTCACCCAAGATTGGCCACTTCCTTGTATTATGACTAATAAATTAAACACAGAGAAATTCAGGTTCTCTTTATGATAAAGAATTATATTTGAAGGTGTAAACCTTTAATCAGCTCAATTTCAAAAGCCTTCACTATTTCTATTTTTATTTATGATTACACCAATCCATGCAGTACCAGACATATGCTTTTCCCTTGTGTATGTGCTGCAAAAAAAAAAAAAAAATGTGCTGCAGTAGCTCAAGAATACCTTCCTGCTAATATTTGGGAATAAATGAGGTGAGGTTGAAAATGTTTAAAGTTCTTACTCTCTGTTTGCTTCCTTTGTTGTGTTGTCAAATGTACCATGTTAGTGTAGTGGCTAGAGTTTGACTTTTAATAATTTAATTTGTGTTTATGAACATATTATGGTACCCAGAAGGTATGGAATAATCAGAGATGGTTATAACATGTCATACTGAGAAGTTTAAAATGGACAATACATAGAGGGCACAGAGGGAGGGCTGGGGAAGGCCGATAGCACATGGGGGCTAGAAAGACAGTTAATGACAAATTATTGAAGGGACCTAAATATTGTGACGATCAATTTGTACTCTGAAAAGGCAAAGCAGTATCTTAAAATGCAATGCTAAAATATATTTGATTAAGCAAAAAAAAAGAGGAAAGGAGGCATAAAGAACAAAACTGATGAGACAAATAGAAAACATACAATATAATGGTTGAACTAAATCTAACCATGTCAATAACCATTTCAAATGTAGATGGTCTAAACACTCCAAATAAGAGAACATTGTCTGTTAATTGCAGCTCTATTTACAATGGCCAGGATATGGAAGCAACCTAAGTGTCCACTGACAGATGAATTGATAAAGATGTGGCACATATATACAATGGAATATTACTCAGCCATAGAAAGAAACAAAATTGAGTTATTTGTAGTGAGGTGGATGGACCTAGAGTCTGTCATACAGAGTGAAGTAAGTCAGAAAGAGAAAGACAAATACCATATGCTAACACATATATGTGGAATCAAAAAAAAAAAAAGGTTCTGAAGAACCTAGGGGCAGGACAGGAATAAAGACGCAGATGTAGAGAATGGACTTGAGGACACGGGGAGGGGGAAGGGTAAGCTGGGACGAAATGAGATAGTGGCATGGACATATATACACTACCAAATGTAAAATAGATAGCTAGTGGGAAGCAGCCACATAGCACAGGCAGATCAGCTCAGTGCTTTGTGTCCACCTAGAGGGGTAGGATAGGGAGGGTGGGAGGGAGATGCAAGAGGCAGGAGATATGGGGATATATGTTTATGTATAGCTGATTCACTTTGTTATACAGCAGAAACTAACACACCATTGTAAAGCAGTTATACTCCAATAAAGATTAAAAAAAAATCATGAAAAAAAAAAAAGAGAACATTGTCAAACTAGATTTAAAAAAAAACCCAGACCCAAATACTTGCTGTCTACAAGAGGTACAATTTATTATTTATTTATTTATTTTTGCGTATGCGGGCCTCTCACTGTTGTGGCCTCTCCCATTGCGGAGCACAGGCTCCGGATGTGCAGGCTCAGCGGCCATGGCTCACGGGCCTAGCCGCTCAGCGGCATGTGGGATCTTCCCACACCGGGGCATGAACCCGTGTCTTCCGCATCGGCAGGCGGACTCTCAACCACTGTGCCACCAGGAAAGCCCCAGTAGGTACACTTTAAATACAAAGAAACAAATAGGTAGAAAATAAAAAGACAGAAAAAATATATATCAAGAAAATAATAAAAAATATTAGGAAAATAGATTTCAGGACAAAAAACATCATTAAAGATAAAGAGGAATGTTTGATAGTAATGAAAGAGTCAGCACATCAAGAAGACCAGAACAATTATAAATATGTATCCAACTACTAACAGTGCTTCAAAACATATAAAGCAAAAAGTGAAAGATCAAATCCTCCATCCTGGTTGAAGATTTAATACCCCTTTGCCAGTAACTGATAGTACAGTAAACAAACTAACAAAAAAACAGTAAAGATATAGAAAAGCATGAATGACACTATCAATCAGCTTGACTTAATTGACATTTATAGGACATTAAACCCAACAACTTTTCTTTTCAATTGCATGTTCATGTTTACCAAGAGAGTCCATATGTTGGGCCACAAGAAATAATCAATAAATTTTAAAATACTGAAATATTACGGAGTATGTTCTCTGACCACAACTGAATTAAATTAAAATCAATATAAAAAGATATCTAAAGGACTTCTGGTTCTGGGTAAAATGAGATAATCATACCTCACTCTGTCTATCTCTCTGTAGCTATAAAAAATCTGGACAGAATTTCTGGTGCAGCTATTTTAGGACTCTGAAAAGTAAGTAGTAGCAGGTAGATTGGGGAAGAAGACCAGAATTTGAAATAATACCCAACCTGTGGTGATTTTACCTTTTTTTCCCCTTTGATATCTCCCTGCCTGAACTCAACACAGCCTAAAGCCCTGAAGTGGTCATCAGCAGAATAAGAGAGACCTTTGGAAGTCCTCTAGTTCTGGCTCAAAGAGCAGGAAAAGGGACCCGTAACAATGGAAGAGAGTGCAGAAATTTCCTTTTATTCCTTTCCATTTTCTCACTTCCCAGACCTCAAGGAATCTCTTGCCAGTGATGGTGGAGACTGCAAAGAGAGCCCACAGCGGCCCAAACTCTGAGAGTGGAGAATTTTCCTCTCTCAATAAGTATAGCTGTGATTTCAACAAGGTGGGGAAGACACATGTTGCTTTTTTCCTCTCTCTGTCCTCCTGCCATTTAGCCCCAGATGGGGATGCAGTCACAGAAGTGTAAGCTGGTGGGGTAACTAAAACAGCTGGAGGACTGAAAAGGGGAGCTCCACATAACTAGAAGGAACTGACACTGACTTTGAAGAATGTAGGTCCCCTTACCTGCTTTAAATAGAATATTTTTTATTTTGTCTGATGCTTTGCCATGAGCCGATTCACCTTAACCATTCTCTGCCACAGTACTGTGTAGGTGATGTTTCCTTCTTGGGTATCGTATCTAGAAGCACACAATGCCTATCTGGCCCTCTTTGGTATGTGAATTTTGATCATCTGGTGAAGGTATTTCTGATTTCTGTACTGGTTTTCTCTTTTACTACTAATAAGATACACTTTAAGGGCATGAAAATATCCTGCTCCTCATCAAAATTTCCCCCTGGATTTAGTATCAATAATGATTATTTCCTGATACAGTCTTTAGTGTGATAATTGCAGGATGTTGACTTTTTCCAACTTTAGCTACTTCCACATTTTCTAGTTAGCATGTGGCCTCTACTGCAAGCAAGAGCCCCCATTCCTTCAATTTATTTATTTGTCTATTTAATATTTTTATGGAATTATGAAATCCTGTTTCCTCGAGGTTTATAATTCATTACTGTATTTAATTATTTTGATGTTCAGATTGTTCCAGTTGGCACCTCTTCAAGTTGACCTCTGTGTTCTCTTTTTCTCTCTCTCTCTATATATATGATATATAAAAATATTTTTATCGGGCTTCCCTGGTGGCGCAGTGGTTGAGAGTTCACCTGCCAATGCAGGGGACACGGGTTCGTGCCCCGGTACGGGAGGATCCCACATGCCGCAGAGCGGCTGGGCCCGTGAGCCATGGCCGCTGAGCCTGTGCGTCCGGAGCCTGTGCTCTGCAACGGGAGAGACCACAACAGTGAGAGGCCCGTGTACCACACACACACACACACACACACACAAAAATATATATATATATATTTTATCATTATATATTATTACATATCATATAATTATTAAAATCATTATAATATAATATCTCTATATATTAATATATATATAAATATTTCTCCTTATTTTTAAGGACTTCCTTACTCTTGGCATAACAAGATGTTCTAGGCTTCTCTTATACATACTCTGTCCAGGCCTGGAATTAACCATTTATCTGAAGAGCCCTGATTCCAAGATCTGGACACTAAGTGTCACGGCTACCGGGCTGTTTTTGATTTTTGACTCTTGATTCAATGGGCAGAGCCTAAAAATTATACATGTACACACATATATATACACACATATATACATATGTATACATATACATACAATTATACATATAAATATATATATGCCTATACGTTGCAAATATACATACATACATATTTTAAAAATCATGACACCAATTCCAGTCCATCCCCACAGGGTTCTTTCTTGCCTTCCTCCATTGCGTATTTGTATGTCCCTTCTTCCACAGTGAGAACCTCGTTCCCAACAACACATTTATTTATTTTCTCAATCCTATAATACATCTAAAATAGTTTCAGAATTGCTTCACCTATACTATTACAATAAACAAACCTATTGAAAGAGTTCATGATTTCTCTGCAGTTCTTTCCCCCCACATAGCTACCTATCCACCTCTCCCAAAGACTAAGAGTATATAGTCAAAATCTGTGTTCATAAGTTATTTAGATTCCTCCCTCCTTCCTTCCTTCCTTCCTTCCTTCCTTTCTCTTTTTCTTTCTTTCTTTCTTTCTTTCTTTCTGTCTTTCTGCTTGCTTTCCTTACTTCTCCCTCCCTCCCTTCTCCCTACACCGTTTTTTCTTCTTTCACCTTCCCTGTGATTATGGTGTTCCTTTGAAATACCATTGGTTTCAGCTTGTTTTCAGTGTTAAGGCCCCTTCCTACCGTTCTCACTGATTTCATTTTAATTTATGAATATATAGACTATAAACATGTTTCCAGAAATCAAACTATACAAAAAGTACACTCATAGAAGTGTCACTCCCCACTATATCATTCCCCCATTTCACCCACATCCCCAACGTCTTCTAGATAGCCAATTTCATTGTTTTCTGGTTTACTCTTCCTTTATTTTTTCATAAAGATAAGCAGACATTGCATTTTCTCTATCTTCTTTTTTACACAAAAGATAGTATGTGGATATATATATATATTTATTTATTTATTTATTGGAAAAGACTTTTTTAAATCTTAAATTAAAAAAAGAAAAAAATTCACACAGAAGAGATTCAACTTATCTACTTTGAAGAAATATATTAAAGTGTAAGATTTTTAAAAATCAAACCCCAAATAATGATAAAGATAGATATATCCTCTGTAAAATCTGAGCTAAACTATTGAGTCATTCATATTGCTTCAGTATTCAGAGTATGAGCTGAAATATTATGATAAAATTTTTTTTAAATATATACATACTGTTTTGCACTTTGCTTTTTTCACTTAAAAATATCTCCTAGAAATCACTCCCTAACCATTCACAGAATCTTTCTCATTCTTTCTTTCTTTCTCTTTTTATAGCTGCATAGTACTCCATTTTCTATATGTAGCATTGTTTATTTTCCCAAAAACCTATGTTTGAACATTTAGAAATATGCAATATTTTCCAATTACAAATAATGCTATAGTAAATAACCTTGTGTCTATTTATTTTCATATTGTTGGAGCAATATGAAAAATTCCTAGAAGTGAGATTATTGTAACAAAGGGTAAATGTGTTTGTAGTATCGTTAGATATTCCAAACTCCCTCCAAAGAGGTTGAATTCCCACAGCAATGTACGAGAGGACATGTTCTCTCATATTCCGCCAGGAACTGTATTTAAATTTTAGACATTTAATTTTATTTTGTTTGTGAGTGTTTCAAGAAAAAGTAACATTTTGGAATTCATCCCACTTGGGAGAATGAATTACAAGCAGAATATCTTTTCAATTTCAAAATTGTTTGAGAAAAAAACTCCAAAATGCTGTACAATAATATCCATGATAAAATGAAGAATATAAAATGCATGAAGAAAAAGGAAAACATTAGAAAAATATGATGTCATTAAAGCACATTTTATTCTTATGAATCAAACTTCAAAACAACAGGCTTTACAAAAATGCATTAATAAGACAATTTCTTATAGTTTTGGATCTATGTAGTCTAAAAACTTAAATTAAAAATTTTCTGTAATTATTACTTTGATTATCAACCATATTCTGTAATTGAAATGAAGGATTTTTAAGAATATTTGCCAAAGTTATGTAACATAGGTACAGTTTCTCATAGAAAACGCTACTAAAAAGTGTTTTTAAAAATTTTTATCTTGTTTTGCACAAAACAGTTTATCAAATATTAAATGTGCCCCTTGAAAGTGAGAATCTACTTAGCATCATAAATGAAGATAAAGACTGCAAAGGCAATTTAGCAATGAGCAAATGAAGATACTATTATTCCTGCATTATAGTGTTAAAACTTTAACATTGGACTATTAAAAATGTTAATAAAATTTTAACTCTAATTAATTTTAAATATAAACATTCAGACTTATTATCATATTCTAAGATTTACTTAACCTCAGCTTTAGCAGAATATTGATTTTAGTCCATACTGATAATTAAGTACTTACCCCAAATCGTCATTTGGTGCATGTCTAATCCTAATTATTTCATGACTTTGAAAAAATATTAAAGATTGATCTACTATAGCAGTCCATATTATTCGGAATCTTGCATTCTACCAGCAAGATCTTCTTGGCAGGTACTAAGGAGAAATTAAAAGGCTCATGAGTGAAGATAGAAGAAAGGGAGGGAGGGAAAGAAAACAGACAGGCAGAGGGGGAGAACTGAGGGTGGAAAGAAGCAGATAGGCAGAGAGAAGAAAAGGTGAGCAAGAAAGGGAGAGAATTCATCTGTGTGGCAGGGAGGGGTCAATTACTTTGACATTGTAACCACCTAGGTTGTTCCTCTATGAGATCAGACCCAAAGCATCTCAGGTTGGGGAGCATTTCTTTGGTTTTCAAGGACACGCATACACACACACATATATAACCCAAACAAGCAAAAAAATTCTACAACTTCTCTTTTAGTAACACCTATAATAACAAACCCCTGATACATGTTTTGTCTTTAAATCTGGACTAAGAGGAAACTATAGAAATTTAGAGCTGGAGGGAACCTCTGACATTATCCTGTCCATTTCCTTATTCCATTAGGACTTGCCTAAGGTCATGCTTCTGTGAGCGGTAGACTCAAGTCTAGAACATTTGGATGAAGTCCTTGGATGTCCAGTCCAATGATCCTTCTTCCAAGATGCATGAAGCCTTTCCTGCGTCTTTTGACTGAAGAAATAAAATTCCTCCTGTCAGGAAAAAAAAAAAGTCTCAGCTCAAGTGCCTAATTCCTAAAAGGATACTACAGTAACTAGAATTATAGTTTCTTTCAAAAGATAAAGAAATTTCAAAATTTTATTTACTGCACTTTTTAAAAAGTTCCACGGTGAGTGGAGAGGATTTTGAAAACATCTGTTTACCAATTTCCTACTAGTAACAGAATCTTGGCAAAAAATAACTAAATCACCTTCGCACTCTTCTCTGTGAAACCATTAAGCCTAGAAACATGCTGTTTTTGGCAATACAGAAATCAAAGTGGTAGTACAGCAGAGCAGATCTGTGTTAAAGAACAAAAATCCACAGGCTGCTTCAAATATCAACAAGGAGCCCTGAAATTTTCTATCAATTTCTTTTCATGGCCTTGTGACATTTTCAACTTAAAACTATATTGCTTAACATCAAGGCACTTTGAGAGAGCTTCAGTTGGAAAAGGTAATTTTTGAGTGAGATTCAGCAGAAAATGGTAATTTTTCAGAGAGGGTCACTGGAAAAAGGTAATTTTCAGAACCAATTGCTGCATTCTTTTGCTGTTATTTTGCCTCTTTTCTAAGTAGCCCTAATGTCATTCATGGGCACTCTATGTCAATACATCCGTACTGGCTAAGTTGTTTGTGCAGAGTAAGTTTACAGAAACTGTAGCTTTAAGCTATGTTATTCCAGGGCTGTGAAGATCAAACAGTGCAATTTCACTTGGAAGTTTCATCAATTTTGCATCAATGTTGATGCTCGAGCTGGAGGCCTGCACCCAGAATCATAATTTCAGCCACAAAAAATTTTGTTTATGATGGAGAATCTACTTTCATATGATGATCATTGTTTGGTAATGCTGTGGCTCAGTAATGCAGCTCTCTAAACCTCTGCTGCCGACCAGCTCTTGATGGGCAAGCAATGGAGGGGCTTAATAGCTGATCTAGACTACATCAATTCATACTGTTTTGAAATACTAAAGGAAAAATAACTAGTCTTAGAATGCATATTATTATATGTTATTTGTATAAGTGGATGAACAAGTATCCTAGAAAGCTGAGACCTTTCATCTGTTCACTTTTGGAGAGCTTCAATCTTTAGAAAGGAAATGATGCAATTCAGCTTTAATGGTTTGAAATGAAGACTCTGAAATTATCAGGCTTCTCATATATTTCTCCTTTGATTATATCACCATAGAGAAAATGAAAAAAATAAATAAATAAAAACTCCTTCAATGCAAGATGTGAAGGTTGAGGGACATAGAAAGAAACATTTTAAAGCCTTTTTTTTTTTTAAAAAAAAAAAAAGCAAAACAGCAAGCCTTAACCAGCTAGCATTTTTATTCTCTGCTTTAAATTATATGTATTTGATTTCAAGTGAATATTAGTGGATTTTCTTTCATTAATCTCTTTCTTTTTTAATTCAGCCTTTGTGTATGAAATTATACCATAAAAAAAGTTCACATTCACCAGTTATATAAACATGTAGCCAACACAGTTGGGATACTTTCAACTTTCCATGTCTGCTCAGTACTGAACACAATGTTTTTTTTCTCTGAAGAAATTCACTCCCACCCCCACCCACCCAACAGCACTGTGAGTTGAATACATTCAAATAATGATGACATTTCTATTTAAAATAACTATCTTTTTTTAATTTAAAAAGGATATTTCATCAAAACTCAACTATCTTTAAGTCAGTTTGTTATTTACACCCACTGAGAGAAAAATTAAGTGAATCAAATATGATCATTTTGTTGCCTTTCATCTAACTGAGGCATTTTTCTCTACTTATAGTTGTTTGTAAACTAGGCTCTATCTATCTACAAAATTTTATTTTTTACATCAGTTTTAGGTTCATAGCAAAACTGAGAGGAAGGTAGATTTCCCATATACCCCCTGCCCCACACATGCATGGCCTTCCCCATTATCAACATCTCCCACCAGAGTGGTGCATTTATTCCAACTGATGAATCTACCTTGATACATCATTTTCACCTGACGTTCATAGTTTACATTACGGTTCACTCTTGGTGGTGTACATGCTGCAGGGTCTTGAGAAATGTATAATGACATGTATCTACCACTGTAGTATCATATGGAGTATTTTCACTGCCCTAAAAATTCTCTGTGCCCCTTCTGTTCATTTCCCACCTTCCCTCCAGCCATTGATCTTTTTACTGTCTCTATAGTTTTACCTTTTCCAGGATATCATAGAGTTGGAATCATACAGTATGCAACCTTTCCAGATTCGCTTCTTTCACTTAGTAATATGCATTTAAGATTCCTTCATGTATTTTTAAGGATTGATAGCTCATTTCTTTTTAGTGCTGAATAATATTCCATTGTCTGAGTGAATCACAGTTTGTTTATCCATTCACCTACTGAAGGACATCTTAGTTGCTTCCAAATTTTGGTAATTATGAACAGAGCTTCTATACACATCTGTGTGCAGGTTTTCATGTGGACAGAGGTTTTCAGCTCCTTTGAGTAAATACCAAGGAATGTGATTGCTGGATTGTATGGTAAGAGTATGTTTAGCTTTGTAAAAAAAATAAAAAATAAAAAAGCCAGACTGTCTTCTAAAGTGGCTGTGCCGTTTTGCATTCTCACCAGTAATTTCTGAGCATCCCTGTTGCTCCACATCTTCATCAGCATTCAGTGCTGTCAGTGTTCCAGATTTACACCACTTTAATAGGTGTGTAGTGGTGTCTCATTGTTGTTAAAGATTTTATCCTGCCAGAACTTGGGTTCTTAGGTCTCTGTTTCAGGAGTTCCTGTTACAAAGGTATAAATCCGATATCCCAGCAGATTGGGGAAGTGGGGTGGCCCTTGACAGATATCAGGACTGGGGAGCTAGGGGAGCCCTTAACAAGTATCAGACATGAAGTGGATAGGGCCCCAAATGCTGCTGGATAAATTTTACAGGAGGAAATTTGCAGGTGATAAACAGCAGGAAAATCCTAAATCCTTGAAAGGTCAAATTACACCTTTGGTTAGGCTTGAACCGCCAACAGTTGTGTCACAGAGACACCCGGTTATGTTTTTAAAGCTAAAATTGATAACCAGTTGTATCAATAATAACTAACTGAATGTGTACCACACTGAAATGTTACAGAATTCATAATCAATCATTTAAAAAAATCCCTGCTAGTCAACATGTATATATTGTGCTTCCCAGTTTACCTTTTCTGTTTTCAATTATCTAACTTACTGAAAAGACTTTTTGTCAGCTAGTACATAAATATTTTATTAAGTGGAAGTTCTGTTACTATGTCTTTGTCAGGGTATAACATTTAATAATTCTAAAGCCTTCTTGGAAGTTAAGGCTGAAAACCAGTGAAGAAGTCATGTGCCATTTAAAGTTTGTTGCTTTTTACTCATTACAAATGTGAATGAACTTTAAGAATCTGTTTTCCAACGCATTAAACATCTTACTCTCATTAACTTTAATAACTAGTACTTCAGTTGGCCAGTGTTTCTATTTGTGTGGACTCTGGATTAGTCTGAGAATAGCCGACATGGTGGGGATGGCTAATGGCAGGGAAAGACTATCTGAAGTGACCGAGGGGAAAGCAATGACATGAATTGGCAGAAATGGGTACCAACGCCTGAATCACCTGGCTCTTTTGGAAGGACAAGGTTAAGATGAGACAGACAACTACAGCATAGAGTGGAAGGACCAGAGTTTTGGAATCACCTAGACCAGTGTTTGAGTCGCAGCTCTGCCACTCACTGGCTGTGACCTTTGCCACATTATTTATCTTCCCGTGGCCTCAGTGTCGCTTTTTTAATGCAAATGGTTATGATAGTACTTATTGTAAGTGGTGGTTGTGAGGTTAGATGAGACAGTATATTTATGTGCCCAGTCCAGAGCCCTGCAGTGGCAAACAATGGTAGTTATCATGAAGGTGTGTGTCAATGTATAAAAGCATAGCACAAGTGGGTCAAAATTGAAAGATAGTCTGAATAATGGATACTGCACATAGGATGTCAGAGTAAGAACACTTTATTCTAATAGTATTTCGTTCTATGTGGGGACAACATTTGCTACTCTAAACTTATGCAATTAAATGTTTTGATGCAGATGAGTTGTGCTTGCTTTTGGTGTTCTGCATCAGAAAACGTGCTCTGATAAGGAGCTTTGGAGTTTGGAGAGGGAGGGCTTGCTGCACTCTGGGAGAAAAGACTCCACACTCACTGACTGTAATGACAAAGCAGAGCTGCACATACCACATGTCTTTACGTTTCCAATGAATAGAATACTCTTTGGCACATAGTAGGAATCCTGTACATGCTCACTGAAATGATAAGTGATGGGATGAAATTGTCAGATATGTGTGACCATCTCATGAACTTTTACCCCCAAGAAACCGTGCTATGAGGCATCCCTATGTGAGCTAGACTACCATAAATGCTGTTTTATAATCACAAATGCCTTTTAATAATTGCTTGTACCCCTTTCTCAATTAAGTCTTGTAACTAAATGTGTTGTCATTATTAAGACACTTAAGTGTGGCTTATTTTTCTGTTTCAAATTTTGGGTTTTAAAAATCTTTTGATGATCAGTTTTGTTGAAGCTATGTCTTTAAATTCACGTTCCTTTTCAAATAGCAAATTACAGGAAACATATCTATTTCCTAAAGCTGCAATGTCCTAGTCCACGTGATAAGGGCCTTTCAGATGTTATACCTGGACTATTTCACAGATACAATTGTAGATCCCACAATATAGATATAACGGATGTAAACAAATATAAATACACCTAAATATAAATACACCTAAATATGTAATTGATGAATATATTTATATGTAATTATAAATACATGGATGCATATGAAGAGGGTTTTTTTTTTCCCCTCCTATTTTCAAAGCTTTGTTTCCATCCGATGGGTCATTCCTGTCATTAAAATTCTAAGTGAAATCTTGTCAGACTGACATCTTAGGCGAGCTTTCCCTCCCGTATTTCCTCTCAAAGACACATCCACTCAGCCCGCCTTTAACAGCCCAAGAAGTGAGATTGTTACTGATCCTGGCCAAGTGACGCAAATGCCAAAGGGCTTGTTTACAAAGGAAAGATGCTTCACCACACTGGCAAGAGCATGGCATATTTTAATAAAGAAATTTGAGTTTCACCCAGGCTTAATTCTTCCCAGTTTCATGAATGAGAAGACACAGGACCTTTCTTGTGATGATTTGTTGGGTAATGAGATTTTTATAATTCATCAACCATTTACCTACCCGAATCTCTGGATTTCTCAACCAGCGTACATCCCTTTGTTTTGGTAATAACATGCCTTTTTTTTTTTTTTTGCCGTACGCGGGCCTCTCACGGCTGTGGCCTCTCCCGTTGCGGAGCACAGGCTTCGGACGTGCAGGCTCAGTGGCATGTGGGATCTTCCCAGACCGGGGCATGAACCCACGTCCCCTGCATCAGCAGGCGGACTCTCAACCACTGCGCCAACAGGGAAGCCCCATTTTGTTTTTTTAATTGAGATTTGGAGAATTTTTGTTTTCTCCAAAAACGTACTGTGATATTAAACTTGGCTCTGGCCCCAGGTTATTATTTGTAACCAAGTTCAGGCCCAGAAGGAGCAGAGCTAGGAATAATTCAGTTAAAACAAAGCAAAAAAATAAGACCTGTCCTTTCTCTTGGACTTGCACTTTGGGGCTGTGTGGGGTATGGGGTTTTATCAATTACACCTGAGTTAGCAAGAGAACGACTCTCCAACAATAGAATTCACCTCCTTCTTGCTTCTGCTATTCAGTTTAGAGCCACAGGGACACCATCCATCAAAAGAACCTTTCCTGAAAAGGAGAATCTTGTTAAGGCTGGCTGTCAACTTGAGAAAACTAATCATGGTATGGAACAGTAAAATGATTTTATACTGCTTTTTCCTTCTCATCTACTGAGCAGGCTATTAAGGAGAAAGGCCAACAGATGTTCTGCAACCTACTAAAAATAGATAACCTGCTTTAAATATCAAGTGTGCCTGCTGGATTCTGGAGTGAAGCAATGTATCCAGCATTTGTATAGAATGGAATTCAGATTGGAGATCAGAGGCCCACTCAGATTTGGCAGTTGATATGTGGACTGACAGGCAGCTCCTTTAGCCAGATGATTTAATGACTTCTTTAAAATGACTGTTTTCCATGGCCAGATTATGTCAAAATGTGTGTGCTACTGCTGGTCTGGGTGTATGGTATGTCCTATGTTTGCTCAACTTAGAGTAGGAAAGATCAATTTGTGGGTTTGAATCTGCAAAATAGACTCAAGGCATTTTATTTTCTGCTTGCTGTGTTCTTTTCATCTTCTCTTAAATGTAACTCTCCTTTCTACCTTTACACTATGGTACTAGCTGAATGCTGATGACCCAATAGGACAACAGCCAAGTCGCATTTAAAGGTAATCTGGTGGCCAGAGCTGACTGGTCACCCACTGATAGTGAACTGGGCCCCAGGAACACAGAGTTTCATTCTTGTTTATACCTGAGAGCAAATCCTAGAAACATTCATCCTTTAACTTTCAGTTCCTGTCCTGCCTCCTTAAAATTTTCCCTGAGGACCCAGTGATGTTCCTTCTCTCCTCTCAATGACTATAGCTCTCTCTCTCGCCCTCCCACATTCACTGTTTAGTGTTTTCTACTGCTTCCTTGGTTAGTAATAAATGCTGGCCATGGCTTTCCCTGTCTGTGCTCAACAAGTAAGTGCTTGTTGATTAATGAGATTGCAAGTCTCAGGCAGGGTGGCCTAAGTGTAAGCTTTGTCCACAAGGTGGTGTTTTGTAACTTATTGGGAAAGGACCACTTTAGGAAAAAGATGCAAATTGCAAACTTTTGCACCAAAAAATGTACATATGCACAGACACAAAAAACACCACCCACCCTATGACCCACCCATTTCACTTCAAGTTACTTACGCAAAGAGGAATAAAAGCATATATCCTCACAATGACTTGTATAAAAATTCATATAACAGCTTTATCTGTAATAACCAAAACCTGGTAATCCAAATGTCCATCAACAGTTGAATGGATTAACAAATTGTGGTATATCCTATAATGGAATACTTCTCAATAATAAAATGGAATGAACTTTTGAGATATATCACAAAATAGATGAATCTCAAAATCATTATGCCAAGTGATATAAGAGATAAAAATAGAGTACATACATAGAATTCTAGAAAATACAACCTACTCTATAGAAAGCAGAGGACGGAGATTTAGGGAGGGATAGGTTATAAAAGGATATGGGGAATTTTGGGGGAATGATGAAAATATTTGTATATTGATTGTGGTAGTTGTTTCATGGATGCATGCACATGTCAAAACTCACTAAGTTGTATACTTAAATATATGCAGTTTATTGTACATCAACTATACTTCAGTAAAGTTAAAAATATACAAAAATAATTATATATATATTCATGTTTTAAAAGTAAAAGATTTAGAAAGAAATGCACCAAAAACGTTCACAGTTATTCCTGGGCAGTGAGATTACAAGTGATTTTTTTTCTATGTACATTTATGCATTTTTCTAAGTTTTCTAAACTGTACATATACAGTTTTCTGTGGAACTGTAACAAATTACCACAAATTGGGTGGATTAAAACAACAGAAATTTATTATCTCAGAGTTCTGGAGGCCAGAATTCTGAAACTAGTATCACTGGGCCAAAATTGAGGCGTTGGCAGAACTGGCCTCCCTGGTGGCTATAAAGGGTAATATGTTCCTTGCCCCTTCCTGCTTCTGGTGGTTGCCAGAATTCCTTGGCCTGTGACCTTATCACTCAAATCTTCAAGACCAGCATCTTCGAATCTTTCTCTGCTCCACCTTCACCTCACCTTCCCCTTCGTGTGCAGTTAAATCTCGTTCCATCTGCCTATTATATGGATGCATGTGATTTCATTTAGGGCCCACTGGGATAATTTTGGCCCCTCAGGCCAAAATCCTTAACTTAAGCCCATCTACAGAGACCCCTTTTCCAAATAAGGTAAAATTTGGAGGTTCCAGGGATTAGGAACTGATATCTTTGGGGAGTGTTTTTTAGCCACCACAGCATATTTTTTCAATATTTCTGTGTTTTAGTTTCTTTGTATTTGATTCCTTAAAAATTTTGAAATTGGATAAATAATAAATGACTATATGTTCATTGTAAAAAGTTCAGATGGTATAAAATGTTGCAGAGTGAAAATCAGAGTCCACTATGATACTGACCAGCACTATGCTGAAAATAGATGTCCTTTACAGATAAGGAATTAGGCAAATTCAAGTTCAGGTGCTGTTCCCGTGAGACGCACATGAGCATAATTTCTTTTATAATAACTATCAACCATTTAGTGTGTGTCCTTCCAGATCCATTACTGTAAATTTGTATAAGGTATGTTTGCACTATAAGGGATATTGTAATATTTACATACTATATTTGTGTATGTGGGTGGTTTTCGTTTATGTAAATGGGAATTGTACTATTCACTTCACTCCACAAAAAAACTCTTTTCTTAACAATATTCTGGGCGATAGTTCCATGTCAGTGCATAAAATTCCACTTCCTTTGTATTATTTTATTGCAAAGCTATAGCTTTATTTTATCAGTCCCTTTGCTGAATTTTGATTTACATTTTTTTTTTTTTTGGCCATTAGCAATAATATTGCAGTGAACATCCTGGACATACAGCATTGGGTGCATGCACAACATTTCTGTAGATTAGATTCCTAGAAGTAGATTGCTAAATCGAAAAGCATATACATTTTACATTTTGATATGCGCTGCCAAGTTTCTTTCCAAAAATGTTATTGCAATTTGTACTTCTATAATATCATATAAAAATATTCTTTTGCCCACACATTTGCTCCTCGGGATATTGGGTTTTTTTTTCTCTTTTTGACAATCCAGTGGGTAAGGTGGTATCTCATTTTTGTTTAACTTATTATTTCTTTGTTGCTGATGAGATTGAGCTTATTTTCATATACACTGATCATTTGTTTCTTGTTTTTAATTTGCCTTTCCATATTATTCACCAATTTTTATATTGAACTGTCTCCCTTTTTATTATTAATTTATATATTATGGCATTTAACTCTTTGACTGTTATTTTCAATACAGGTATATCTCCCAGTTTGTCATTTGTCTTATAACTTGGTTTATAATTACCTAGAGGTTTTTAATTTTTATGTAGTTATTCTATCTTTTACTTCATGGGTTACAACTTCCTTGTCTTGCTTAGGAAAGACAGCCTACCCTAAGATTACTAAAATATTCTCAGTATTTTTATCTAGTAGCATGCACTGCTTTAAAGATCAGGAGTATAAAAAGTCATCTAAAAGTAAAAGGCCACATGTCAAACAAATAAAATAATTTATTAGATGCTTTAAAATAGTAGATTCTAGAGCAGGCTGTCTGGGTTCTTTTCCAACTATATGACCTTGGGCAAGTTCCTTAACATTTTTGTACTTCAGTTTCCTTATCTGTAAAATAAGGTAATAGTACCTACTCCATAGGATTGTTGTGTTTTGAGGATTAAATGAGTTAATAGATGTTGAGTGCTTTGAATAATGTTTGACACATAAAAAGCAATGTCTAAGTGCTAGCTAAAAATGTACATTGGTGCTGTTACTGCCTGAAGCTAAAAAATAGGAAAAAGAAATGCAACTATTATGTTTTTGACACTTAAAATTTCTGACATCTTGTTGCTTCTGTTTATATAGTGGAATTTCTCCTGACATTGACACAGGTGCTTGTATTCATTATCATACATGATAGATACTACCACGGAGGCTCAGAGAAGCTAAATGTCTCATCTGTGGTCACACAGATAAAAAGTGATTAAGTCAGGGCAGCTCATGTTCTCTCACTATCTCCCTGAAATGGCCTAGGCATAGATTTATATTCAGGAATTCACTCTCTG
Source organism: Globicephala melas (assembly GCF_963455315.2). NCBI lineage: Eukaryota > Metazoa > Chordata > Mammalia > Artiodactyla > Delphinidae > Globicephala > Globicephala melas. Next base: position 108,687,823 of record NC_083314.1, read on the forward strand.
ATTGTCACCTTCCTACTGGAAGATTCTGCTTCAAGGTTTGTGGCTTTCAAAGATCACGAAGACTGAAGATTACCACTAGGCTCCTGTAAATGTAACTGAGTAACTGAAAACAAGTAGGTGCAGGACCTTGTTTGAACATAAGGGCCTATATTATTGTGTGATCTGCCTGCCCCTATAAAAAAGAAATGAGACAACCCATCTTAGCGCCTGTTGGTCACTACTATTCTATTATTGTTTTAACATTGTGTTAAAGATCAGTGAGAGCTAGTCAATGTTACACTAAACAAAATTTCCTTTCTTGTATCTTAAATATATTTGTTTTGATGTTCTGTATTTGCTTTTATTTCTGGGGAACATAAGGAACCCACTATCACTACTTTATCATCATCATAAATGTTGAAGCTGCCATATATTAGTGCTTACTAGAAGAGGCAGCATAGCATTATGATTAAGATATCAGACTCAGGCCAAACCGCAAGGCTAAAATCCCAGCTCCACCGTTTAATTCATTGTGTGACCTTGGTCAATGTATTTAACCTCCTTATTGGTAAACTGAGGACCAATAGTTGCTTTTCCACCCATTTCTGTTACCTATTGGCTGTTTCCTCAGTCCATTAGCAACTGGACTATTTAAATGCTTATTTACTTCAGAAAGGGATATCACAGTAAAAAGAGAGAAAAGAAGGTCAACACAGAGCTTTTGTGTTTCAAACTACGTTCTATAATAAATGGCAGATACCATATTATTGAAGAAAAGCCTTTGAGTAAAGATACCTTGCTCATTAGTTTAGCTTAGTTTCAAAAGGCTAAGCTGTGATGGTATTAGGGCATGAGCAGATGCCCCCCCTATACGAAATATGTTGAGAAGAATAGAAAAAAGCCAAGGCTGTCACACTCCCAGACTTGATGGAGTCCACAGGTTTGTCCCTGTGGAGGGAGAAAGATGAGGAGAAAGAAAGCAGCCTGGGTTCCATGGGCCTAGGAGAGGGGGCCCTGTACACCAACCATTCCTACCCCAGGTTGAGTTCTGGTGGGAGATGGAATCTCCAAAAAGGTTTGAGCTACTGAGAAGAGACAACCCTGTGCTTTGCTTAGGAAGAAGTATCTCATCACTGACATACCCCATAGTGGGAGACAGAGGAGTAGGGTGACTGCATGGAGGCTGGAATCGTGAGTGAGGGATCTGTACAGTCACACAGGACCTCACACTTGACTCAGTGCTTTCCTACTGCCTCTTAAACTTATCAATGATTTCTGAACAAGGGCCAGCATTTTCATTTTGCCCTGAGCCTCACAAATTATGTAGCTGCTCCTGTCTACCCAAAGGGGTCTGAAACAATTCTGAGTGCCCAACATAAATGGGAGCAATATGATGTCCCCCACCCACTGAGAGGGAAGAGAAGTAGTTGGGAGAGAGCTGATACCTGAAGAAGCTTTGGAGCTGGGGCAAGGAAGATGCAGTAGTGACATTCATGCAGTAATGATCAAAGGCCCGATGGGACAGCAGACATGTGGGTGGATGCCAGATGGGTACTAGATGATACAGCATCTGAGGTTCAGATGCTTCCGACTGATGCTCTGACATCCCACTAGTGTCCTAGAAATCATGATCTCCCAGTGAAATACAGGGAAACCCGGGATAGCCCGAGATTTTTTTTCCCACATCCTACCAGATGGGGGCTCAAAAGAAATTTAATCAAGATAATTTAAAAATGACATTTTTTTTGCATGCATGAATATATGGGCTGAAGATTTTACCTACTACTCCATAAGGAAAAGTGTGACTTATTTTATGAATTATTTTACTTATTTGTGCATGCACTGCTGTCCATGTAATACTATGCATCTTGTGTCTATGGTGGTTTTATTTAAATTTAAAGCTGATGGTTTTGTTGCTTCTGTTTATATAGTGGACTTTCTCCTGCTGGCAATAAGTTTAGATGTTGAATTATTTTTCAAATGACTTTAACTGAGTAATTCTTGGGTGACCTAAACTAATTTCTTGGCCTTGTAAATCTCAGACTCTTAATTTTCAACCTTCTCTTGTTAGGGTACATCCTGGAAAGCCAACATGCCTTTTTTCAACTCTGAATTATAGAAGACAGGCAACCATCTGGAACTGGAAGAGTGTGGGGTTTCAGAAGAGCTCTTCACATCGTGAAGCATCGTTCACATGCTCTCAAGTTTGCTTTGTGTTACAGAGGACTGCAGCGGCCACCCCAGCTCTCCTCCAGCGCAAGCCACTCAAGACGGGGCTGTAAGTAAATGGGACGTGTGACTCCAAAGGAACACCAAGTCTGAGGAAAATCAAACCATATGTGAAATGACATAAGGTTTCCACCATGAAAGCAAAATATTTTGATATCTTGAACTGAGATTTAAGTCAATGTTAAAAAATTGTTAAAATAGGGCTTGCTCTGTTAGAGATTAAGTTTCTTAGTGCTGGGAGCGCACAGTGTACTAAGAAACCATCTTTTCTCTGTCCTTGCAAGTGTCCCATCCATCTTTGATAATGTCTGTGGGCCTGATAACATGGCATGACAACGTACACACAATACCCAAAGAGCAGGTGTCAAGTAGGCATCAGCAAAGCAAGGAATAAACAGAGAAAATAAGATTGGACAGGGCTTGGGAGGTGGGGAGAAGAAATGATTTAGCTTCTAGTTTACCAGATAAGGCTTATCTGAAAAAGTGTTGTAGTCCAGTTTTAAAATGATAAACACATAGGCTGAAAGGGCCCCCTGAGAAGTCATCTGATCTGTCCCCTAACCTCCAGGGAGGTTTTATCTAAACCATTTTTACCAAGAGGTGTCTGTTGTGTTCTTAATATTCTGTGGGGAAGTGGATGTGATAGCCTCTCTAGTATCCCATTACAATGCTTTATAACCACAAGAGTCAGGAAGCCCCTCTTTGTACATATATATCCTTTCCTTCTCTAGCTACAGCCATTGTTTCCTGTTCTATCCTCAGCAGAGAAATGTTCATACATCTAGATACAGCTTCTGAATAATAATCCTTCCTATATTTAAAGAGACATTGTGACCTATTTCTTTCTCTTCTTGAGACTAAATAATCCCAGGGGCTTTATCCTTTTTGCATTCATCCATTTTATCCCTCTGAAGTTATTATGTCTTAAGCTGGGGCTTCTTAACTTGGCAGGAGTTTTGACTTGTGGAGTTTTCCAATGCCAACATCACTTTCCAAGTACTGCTTCTACATGGTTGATTTTCAAGACCCGTCAACATAAACGCTGTACGATAGAGTGGGAGTATGTCACTGGACTCTACTTCAATGTAACAGAGCATTTCCCACACTACCCCCAGTCTCCTACTAAATTCAAGGATCACTGGCACAGTGAAAGCAGGCCAGGAGCATGAGAGATGCTGGGAGGATTGCGGGAGCTGGCTTCAGCTCACAGGGTGGGAAAGGAAGTTTGACTTCTTGATGTCACTGTTTAAGAGCTTCTAGGACTCCACCCCAAATGCCCCTGAGAGATGGTCATTTGCAAGCCATGCAACCTCTTTGGCTCCTTGCAAACCATTCAGAGACTGAGAATCAAGACCTAATTCTTCTCTCACCGCCAAAGCCTAGATGGCTCAGCTCTGGGATAATCTGGGTATTTCCTTCACGGGTTTGGGCAGGTGGAGACTTTTCTGAAGGAAGGCTGGGAGGAGTAGCAATGACGGGCAGTTGTGTACTGCCCCTGACCTCCTGACCAAACAAAACCAATAGCTAGAATCTCTGTTTTTGGAAAGTCCTACACTGTGAACATGTCCTGTTCCCTGAGTTCTCCCTTCAGAATTGGATAATGTCCATTAATTGAAGTAGGGAAGTGGGCTTTGCTTCTAGATATAATATAGAAACCTCTATTTTAAGGAGATAACACCAAATTTCAGTGACGTAAGCCTTAACTGCATTAGAAGAAGATAGACCTCTTTTACAACAGTTGAAAAATTATTGGAATCATTTCTATTACCAGGGAAATAAAAGCATCATCTATGTGATCATATTTTATAAAATATAAAGGGTAATACAGATGTTCATTTTTGTTGTCATTTTTAAAAGCCTGCCTGAAAAATGGTTTCCTGTGGACAGTGCTTTATGTGAAATGTATATTCTATTAACATTCTATGTTTATAATTATCCTGCAGTTTTATTTAGACTCGGATGGATAGAAGCAAAACATGGCAGCTTTCTCACAGATCCCAGCAGCTGACGGGCAGAGGTTAATTTGTCTGTACATGGACACATTAGCTTGTCACATCTGCTGTTAATTGCAAACAGATATATTAGTCTAATTAAACATTGCAAGGAACTGACCTAAATTGTTCCATGCCTGTTGCTATATCGGCTCCATGATTAGCACACTTCAGGCTGCATGTTTATCCTTGCTCTACTGATATGAAGTAACAGTCTTAACTCTACAGCTAGTAATAGCTCTTGCGGTCATCACTGCTGGTATGTTAACTATGCTTGAAATGGAAAAATAAAACTCATGTGACATAATCATGTGAATTTGCTGCTGAACTACAGCCATTTCTACCCCATTGCCTTGACCAAGAGCATTTTTAAATGCTTATGTTCTGTGGCAGCTGTCTAAGTGGGTTGCAGCCGTTCTAATTTTGGAGCTCATTATTAGGACAAACAGTTGTGGTACATCAATAGCCCATCAGAATTAATTAAAGGGGGAATAGCAACTGAATGTTCATCAGCGCATTCACAAGCAATCAGGGCAGAGGGTGTATCTTCCTACTCAGACTTGACGCTGGCTTGATTTGTGACTTCACCTGGGACATGTTTAGTGATGACCAGATAGAAAATGTTTATATGTGGCAAGTATATAAGTAGCAGAAGTCCAGTAATTGGGTGCATTTGGAATTAATGATTAGGTGATGTACATTTCTTTCCTTAATTTTTTATCAGCCTTATTTCTCTATCACAGCCCTATTGGCAGATCTTCTCTTCCCTGCATTAGAATGTCTCCTGCCCTAAAAGGAAACCCCAACCCCTTTGTCTGTGCTGACAGGGGAGTCTAGCACCTGGGTATTCAGTAAATACTGACTGCGTGAAAAAAATTGAGGAAACTGGTTTCATCTCATGTGAGAGAGAAATAATCTATTTAAATATAAACCTCTTGGTAAGAATGAGAAGGACTTTTTCAAGATACTAAAAGCAACATTTTCTTTAAAAGGAAAGAAAACTCGAGTTTTTTAAACAAAAAGATTTGGTAAAGACAAATTTTAAAGCAACATAAGTAGATTTTCATCAGTCCTTCAAAATGTTGACATTTAAGTCTTTGTTTTTTTAAAAAATTTTATCAAAGTATAGTTGATTTACAATGTTGTGTTAGTTTCAGGTGCATGGCACAGTGATTAATACATCTATCTATCTATCTATGTTCTTTTTCAGATTCTTTTTCCTTATAGGTTATTACAAAATATTGGATAGCGTTCCCTATGCTATACAGTAGGTCCTTGTTGACATTTAAGTCTTTGAGTTGATATTGAAGGTAAGGGTGCACTACCATCTTGCCAAATCTTGCTGCCCTGTGGAAAGCAGACTTCCTTGGCCTGACAGAGTCCCGGGTAAGAGCAGGCTTGGTAGCCTTTGCTGTGAGGACTGAAGAGCTTGACAGGCAAAGAGCAATAGAATTCTGTCTCCTTTCTCCTTTTCTTTATTATTTAGTACAGCAGCTTGGGCACTTGGAAATAAATGTACTCTGCATGCTTTTCCTAGCAGATTGAACCGTAGATCTGCTGAATGATTGATGCAGTTGGTCCCCTTATACTGGAGATTCAGAGGCTGCAGTATTGCTTTGGGAACCATTCTACTGGCTTCTCTTCGATTCTGGACTTTGCTCTGCCCTTAGTGGCATTGGGTCTCCCTGGCCTTGCTCTAAGCTTGCTAGCATCATTCTTCACGATTAAGATAGTGGACTTTCATTTTGATCTTGACAGAGGGAAGTGATCTAACACTGTGAATTCAGGAATGGAAACCAGTAACTCTTTAGGAAGATCTGTCTTGTTTTGTTTTGTTCCTTTTTTCCTCAGCTGCAGCTCTGGAATTGGAAAGACCCTTTTGTTGAATATGCATATGGGATCATCTTTTGCGGTAGGAAAGTTCACTAATTTTTCATTCAACAAGCACTAGAAATGGTGGCACACAGATGAGTTAGAAATGGTTCTTGCTCTTGAGGAGCTCATAGTCTATAGAGGAGTTGAAAAAGATATACCAACTAATGAATAATAGGAGGGAAGGATATATAATACAAAGGAGGAGATCATTAGTTCTCTCTGGGGCAGAAGTCTATCAGGAAGACTTCACATGGAAGACAATACATGGGTAGTATACTGAAGAGACCTATTAGCTTTTTTTAAAGTTTATTTTTAAAATATTTTATTGAATGAAAGATTCTTTAAGTTCTATAGTACCTTACAATTTTCAAAAGTTTCATATACATGATTTCATATAATCCCATAATAACCCTTTGGTTCTCACCCCTATATTACCCCTCCCCCCTTCTCTCTCCCCACTGGTAACCACTAGTTTCTTCTCTATATCTGTGAGTCTGCTTCTTTTTTGTTTTATTCACTAGTTTGTTGTATTTTTTAGATTTCACATATAAGTGATTTCATACAGTATTCTCATTCACTGTCTGACTTATTTTACTTAGCATAATGCCCTCCAAGTCCATCCATGTTGCTGCATATGGCGACATTACATTCTTTTTTGTGCCTGAGTAGTATTCCATTGTGTGTATGTACCACATCTTCTTTATACATTCATCTATTGATGGACACTTAGGTTGCTGCATACCTTGGCTTCACATAGAAGACAATACATGGGTAGTGTATTGAAGACACCCATTAGCTTTTAATCAGGAATACTTGAAGGGTCAAGGGATGTTCATCAAAGTGCATTGATTAATTCAATCATCCAATAAATATTTACTGATGCCAACTGTTTGCTTGCTTGGCACTGTTCAAGCAATGGGGTTGTAACAGTAAAGAGAAAGATGAAGACTCTTTCTTGTGGATCTTGAAATTTAGTTGTAGAAGCCAGACAGTTATCAAATAATTATCTGAAATGTCAGACAAGGATAAATGCTAGGAAGAAGAATAAAGACAGGGACAAGAGGATAAGAAGTGGTGATGATGATGGTGGCGAGTTGTGTTCTTTATGTGGGAAAGTTGGGGAAAGTTGGGAAAAGCCTGGCCAGGAGGAGATGATGTTTGAGCAGACAGCTGAAGGAGTACCATGATGGTCCATGTGGGTTTCTGTGGGAAGAACATTCTAGGTAGAAGTCAACAGCTGTGTCCAGTTTATCAACATTAGCAAGAATTAAAGAGCTTTAGTTCACTGAGAAAGAGAATTTTGCAACTTCCTGAGGTAGATACTTTAATATCCCCACTTTACAGGTGAAAAAAAATACCTTGCCAAGTACTACAAAGAGCACTCCCCAGGGCCACAGGGAGTTTGGGTGACTTCTATAGTTCCTCCTAATTATTTGGGGCTCAACATTTTTTTTTTGCAATTGGTACAACTTGGTGCTAGTTGGTGATTCTGTGAGTCCTGGGTGTCCAGACTACACCTGGATTTTCTCCTAAAGCAATGGTTTCCAAGCCTGATTATCATATTCGCTCCCAATTTTTAAAATTACACATTTAAAAAATATAGATACCAAGACGCCATCTCTGGCAATTCAGATTCTGTAAGCCTGAGGAAGGACCTGGGCATCCAGCTCCCTCAGGTCGAATCTCCCTCAGCAATTCCAGATTTGAAAACCACTGTGGTAAAAGTGCTTCTCACACTTGAATGTGCGTACAACTCGCCTGGGCTCTTGTTAAAATGCAGATTCTGATTCAGTATGTTTTAGGCTGGAGATGCTTCATTTCTCATAAGCCAAAGCTGCTGATCCTTGGACCACACTCTGAGTACCAAGGTTCTATGCAGCATCGTCAGTAATGGAACCGGAGCAGCTCACTGGGATAAGGGGAAACCCCAGTCTGAAGGAGGGTAAATTCACCTCACCTCTGCTATCGGGCATCTACAGGTGTCCCTCAAAGCCCAGGCCTCTGTCCCCTTGAGAGCTGCAGGATGAAGCTGCTTCTCTGGATACAGCATAAGCAGCAGTGAGGGGAGGGTGGGGCAGGGGGATATGAAACTCTGACTTGGTAGGGCAGCTTGGGGGCCATGACATAAGCATTCCTCTGTCTCCCTCCTTCTTCTCTACCCATCCAGTGTCTCTCTGTGTTATGAGTTGAAGAAAATCCTGCCTGTCCATGAAGTCTTCTTTCCTGCTTCCTACACAGACCCCTCCACTGAGCCATTCACCCTCAGTGCGTCTCATCAGGGTCACGTTCTCTTTACCGTTATCTACTTTGTGTGAGTCATTTTAATCTTTCCTATGATATTGTAAACTCTGTGGGGCTGCAGCACCCTTAGGAAGCTGAATTTATAGTAAGAATCATAGAATCTTGACACTAAAAGAGAGCTCATGAAATTCAATTTCCCTCTTAGGTTGTGCTTACTTCTACAATCTTCCACAAAGATAATTATGCAGCCCCTGCCTGAATACTGCCAATTGTGAAAAGCCCTCTCCTTCATGAATTGCTCAATTAAAAAAAAAATTCACAGAATTGAAATGTAGCCTTTTCGGTCTTATCACTTGATAGCCAAGAAGATGAAAATAATGCTAAATAACTAATATTTTTAACTGCTTAATATATGCTTGGCTCAGTTCTAAATTTTGCATGTAATTTATTTTGCTTGATCTTCACAACAATCCTATGAGGCAGATACCATCATTAACCTCCTTAGGAATAGAGAGGAGTCAAGTAAATTGTTCAAGGTCATACAGCTAGAAAGTGGAGGGGCCAGGATTCAGAGTGGGCAGTCTGATTGTAGAGAATATATTGTCTGAATATAGCATGGATTTATTCTGGAAAACCAGTCTGTTCTATCCATTGTTTGCATGAGCGAAGTCAAGGCCTCCCAAATGTACCAGGGAAATTCCTTCTTTACCAAAAAAGGCTCTGCTGAACTTCAGCCTGGTCTCATGTGTTGGATAAACCTTGAATATAAGGTTTATCCAAGATAAACCTTGGATACTCCTTGAATGTGATGGTATGATCTGAGATGGTTTTGGAATTCTTATGACACTTAATGGCCTTTCTCATGTTTATAGTCAAGAGTTGGGGGACGGGTGGAGAAATCCTTCATCTGATACCTTGGTTTCCAAAAAAAAATCACAGTTGAATTGGTCCTACACAATAGGAATGAACTTACAGTTGCCACTACCCAGTTCAGAACCATCTAATGGCTTCCCATCAAACTTGGAATCAAATCCCAACTCCTTACCATGACCGACTGGGCCCAGACTCATCCCTGACAGTTGTGGGACCCAGGCAAGAGGTAAAAGTTGAGGACCACATTCCATATATCTAAATATTAAAAATTAAATAAAGCTAGTAAACTATTAAACAAAATATATTATATTCTCCCATTTTGGGAAACATACCTTTCTAATGACAAAGGCAAAAAAAAAAAAAAATGTGTGAAGCTGTGGTTTATGGATTTATATAACTGAAGGTCTGTAAAGTATCAGACATCTGAATTTAATTATCATTGCATATATCTGGGTGTTTAATAAAAATAAAATTAAAAGATTAAAAATTTTTACATATTCAAAGTTTAATTTTCTTCTAAAATAGTCAAATTATTAAGATTAAAAGGCAAATACACATTATAATTAATGACTACCAAAACTTTAAATGAAATTAATAAAGCTGAAATTTTACTTAATTTTTAAACATTTTTACTTAATTTTTTGAAAATTAGATTAACCATTATTCAATATCTTATCGTGTAAAATATGCATAACTCTAGATCTAGTTGTCTCAGTATCATGTTTCACACCTGTTACATCTGAGCCGACATGTCGACAAATTTAGGACAAATATGCATTGTTTAATATTACAAAATGTTCCCAGTGTCCATATGTAACCTGCAAATACCACCCTAATTTGTGTACACTGAAGGAACCAGGAAATGGCATGGGAAGAGAAGCAAGAAAAGAGATACTTCGTGCTACTAAGAAACAACCTTCATTATGCGTGAACATCAATTGTGTTCACAGTTTCTGAGAAAAAGGATTTGACAAGTTAATTGATTTGTCTTTTTTGTAAGCCAAAGTGCTTCCATGTCTCAAAACGCTCACTCACTGCATTCTGAGACTGTGTCAGCTCAGCAAACCTTTGCAGTCGGACACAGTTGCCTTTTGCTCTGAGGACACAGAGCAGAAGATATGGAGAAACAATTGTCTGGAACCTGGGTAAAGCCAGGCATGAGGGCAAATGTTTAAAATTACAGGTTGTGCTGTAACCTGAGCGGGTCACCAGCTTCTGTGTGATGGAGGCATCAATGTGTTTGTCATTTGTGTGTGTGTGTGTTGTGTGTTTATGATATGCAAGGCTTTCTAAAGCAGAGGCCGAGGGCAGGAGGCCCTCTTTCCTGGTGTAAGGCGGCTACTGCACTGGTCTTGCTGATTTTCAAACGCACCCAGCATTATCCTGCCTCTGGGCCTTTGTACTTCAACGTGAAATCTCTGCCCCAAGAATTTTCATTGCTTGTTTCCTCACTTCATTCAGGTCTCTGCTCAAATGTCACCCCTTCGACAGACCACCCTGGTGACTCGTATCTAAAATGGCATGCCAGCCCCATCACTGTCACCTTCCTTGCATTGCATTTCTTTGTGGCTTTAGTAATAACTGAAATTACATCACACATCTGTCTCCCTCACCAGCGTGTAAGTTATCTGAAGAGGGGAGCCCTGTCTCTCTTGTTCAGCCCTGTCTCCAGTGCCTAGAGTAGTGCCTGTCACATCCTGGCTGCTCAGTAATATTTTTATGAGTGAATAAATGAAGGAGGGAATTTGGAATAACAGCTTTTTATCACAAGGAGCGAATGATTACAGTTTACCGTGAAGTTTTTTGGTAAGGACTGTCCATTGCCCTCCAGGATCGCTTGGGTTCCTAGGCAACAGCTGGATCCAGGAACACTTCTTTCCCCGCTGCAGGGTCCCTGGAAGCTTTGACTTTCCCCTTTGGTCTAATGAAGAGCAAAGCAGGTGCGACACTGAGCAAATTAGCAATACTTCCCTTATCCCTACCTGGGAAGCTGTGGTGCTGCCTTTCAATTATAACAGTGCTTTCTCTATGGCAAAAAAGAACAGGGACACAATACTAACAAAGGCCAAGACGATCTGCCTTCAACTAATACCAATTAACACTTTCCAAGTGACAAGACTAGCAGTGAAGTGGTGGTTTTTATATTCTAGGGAACCCTCATGTGAGGGTTTCATTTTCTATCTCTGGAAGAGAGAGTCAAACTAGATACTACACATGCAAGGCCTCGGCAGAAGGGTCTTTGCGCAGGAATTCAAACCATAAGTTTCTGATCATTTCATTGAAAGACACACAGAAAATGTAAAAAAGAAAATAAGCTAGAACCCTGCCTTTGAGAAGTGAGTGAAATGTTATAGAAATACTTAAAGAAATGAGAGTTAAAGTCTATTGACTGATTTTCATATTGTAGCAATTGTCCCAAATTGACCCTACTCCTTTCTATTCCACATTTTTACATCTTTATGTCTCTTGGGACCCCTGGAGACATCGCCTGGAAGTTGACCAGAGGTAGCTAGACTACCAAACCTCCCTGCATAGGTGACTAGTTGGTTGCCAAGTGTCTGTAGACAATTTCTATGTTTCTTTTCAGTTTTGTTGTTTCCAGTGTGATTTTTTAATCTGCATATAGATGAAAAGATACTGTGTAAAACTCAGTTGGGTGGAACTTTCTAGAAACTTGTTTCCAAATGATTGCCTCAGTACATGTTAAAATAGATAAGTGATCAAAGAAGCATGATCAGATTGATAATTCAACAGTTGGAAATGAACACATTAAACTGTAAGATTTTATGGGGTGCCTAGAACATTCTCAGCCCTGTATCAGGTACTCTGGGGGCATTCAGGGCACTTGTGATGTTTTGTGGCCATATAGCATTCATTTTTTCTTCATAACAGCACATGAATTCCTCAAAAGTTAAATATATATTAGTTAGATGCAATTTCAGTTAATGTCTCAAATTTTTTTAATTGGATAACATGACTTAAGAGAACACATGGGAGAATTCCACTTTGGGGGAAATGGAGTAGACATACTCCTCCCTGTTCTTCATTTTTTTTTTTTTAACATCTTTATTGGAGTATAACTGCTTTACAATGGTGTGTTAGTTTCTGCTTTATAAAAAAGTGAATCAGTTATACATATACATATGCCCCCATATCTCTTCCCTCCTGCATCTCCCTCCCTCCCACCCTCCCTATTCCACCCCTCTACATGGTCAAAAAGCACCCAGCTGATCTCCCTGTGCTATGCGGCTGCTTCCCACTAGCAATCTGTTTTACGTTCAGTAGTGTATATATGTACATGCCACTCTCTCACTTTATCCCACCTTACCCTTCTCCCTCCCCGTATCCTCAAGTCCATTCTCTAATAGGTCTGCATCTTTATTCCCGTCGTGCCCCTAGGTTCTTCTGACCGTTTTATCCTTTTTTTTTTTTAACATTCCATATATATGTGTTAGCATACGGTATTTGTTTTTCTCTTTCTGACTTACTTCCCTCGGTATGACAGTCTCTAGGTCCATCCACCTCACTACAAATTACTCAGTTTCATTACTTTTTATGGCTGAGTAATATTCCATTGTATATATGTGCCACATCTTCTTTATCCATTCATCTGTTGATGGGCACTTAGATTGCTTCCATGTCCTGGCTATTGTAAATATTGTAAATTCTTTCATGTGTTTGTTGGCAATCTATATATCTTCTTTGGAGAAATGTCTACTTAGGTCTTCTGCCCATCTTTGGATTGGGTTGTTTGTTTTTTTGATATTGAGCTGCATGAGTTGCTTATATGTTTTGGAGATTAATCCTTTGTCAGTTGCTTCATTTGCAAATATTTTCTCCCATTCTGAGGATTGTCTTTTCATCTAGTTTATGGTTTCCTTTGATGTGCAAAAGCGTTTAAGTTTCATTAGGTCGCATTTGTTTATTTTTGTTTTTATTTCCATTTCTCTAGGAGGTGGGTCAAAAAGGATCTTGCTGTGATTTATGTCATAGAGTGTTCTGCCTATGTTTTCCTCTAAGAGTTTGATTGTGTCTGGCCTTACATTTAGGTCTTTAATCCATTTTGAGTTTATTTTTGTGTATGGTGTTAGGGAGTGTTCTAATTTCATTCTTTTACATGTAGCTGTCCAGTTTTCCCAGCACCACTTATTGAAGAGGCTGTCTTTTCTCCACTGTATATTCTTGCCTCCTTTATCAAAAATAAGGTGACCATATGTGCGTGGGTTTATCTCTGGGCTTTCTATCCTGTTCCGTTGATCTATATTTCTGTTTTTGTGCCAGTACCATCCTGTCTTGATTACTGTAGCTTTGTACTGTAGTCTGAAGTCAGGGAGCTTGATTCCTCCAGCTCCATTTTTCTTTTTCAATATTGCTTTGGCTATTTGGGGTCTTTTGTGTTTCCATACAAATTGTGACATTCTTTGTTCTAGTTCTGTGAAAAATGCCAGTGGTAGTTTGATAGGGATTGCATTGAATCTGTAGATTGCCTTGGGTAGTATAGTCATTTTCACAATGTTGATTCTTCCAATCCAAGAACATGGTATTTCTCTCCATCTATTTGTATTACCTTTAATTTGTTTCATCAGTGTCTTATAATTTTCTGCATACAGGTCTTTTGTCTCCTTAGGTAGGTTTATTCCTAGATATTTTATTCTTTTTGTTGCAATGGTAAATGGGAGTGTTTTCTTGATTTCACTTTCAGATTTTTCATCATTAGTGTATAGGAATGCCAGAGATTTCTGTGCATTAATTTTGTATCCTGGCACTTCACCAAATTCATTGATTAGCTCTAGTAGTTTTCTGGTAGCATCTTTAGGATTCTCTATGTATAGAATCATGTCATCTGCAAACAGTGACAGCTTTACGTCTTTTCCAATTTGGATTCCTTTTATTTATTTTTCTTCTCTGATTGCTGTGGCTAAAACTTCCAAAACTATGTTGAATAATAGTGGTGAGAGTAGGCAACCTGTCTTGTTCCTGATCTTAGTGGAAATGGTTTCAGTTTTTCACCATTGAGGACAGTGTTGGCTGTTGGTTTGTCATATATGGCCTTTATTATGTTGAGGAAAGGTCCCTCTATGCCTACTTTCTGGATGGTTTTTATCATAAATGGGTGTTGAATTTTGTCAAAAGCTTTCTCTGCATCTACTGAGCTGATCATATGGTTTTTGTCCTTCAATTTGTTAATATGTTGTATCACGTGGATTGATTTGTGTATATTGAAGAATCCTTGCATTCCTGGGATAATTGCCACTTGATCATAGTGTATGATCCTTTTAATATTCTGTTGGATTCTGTTTGCTAGTATTTTGTTGAGGATTTTTGCATCTATGTTCATCAGTGATATTGGCCTGTAGTTTTCTTTCTTTGTGACACCTTTGTCTGGTCTTGGTATCAGAGTGATGGTGGCCTCGTAGAAGGAGTTTGGGAGTGTTCCTCCCTCTGCCATATTTTGGAAGAGTTTGAGAAGGATAGGTGTTCACTCTTCTCTAAATGTTTGATAGAATTTGCCTGTGAAGCCATCTGGTCCTGGGCTTTTGTTTCTTGGAAGATTTTTAACCACAGTTTCAATTTCAGTGCTTGTGATTGGTCTGTTCATATTTTCTATTTCTTCCTGGATCAGTCTTGGAAGCTTGTGCATTTCTAAGAATTTGTCCATTTCTTCCAGGTTGTCCATTTTATTGGCATAGAGTTTCTTGTAGTAATCTCTCATGATCCTTTGTATTTCTGCAGTGTCAGTTGTTACTTCTCCTTTTTCATTTCTAATTCTACTGATTTGAGTCTTCTCCCTTTTTTTCTTGATGAGCCTGGCTAATGGTTTATCAATTTTGTTTATCTTCTCAAAGAACCAGCTTTTACTTTTATTGATCTTTGCTGCTGTTTTCTTCATTTATTTTTCATTTATTTCTGATCTGATCTTTATGATTTCTTTCCTTCTGCTAACTTTGGGGTTTTTTTGTTCTTCTTTCTCTAATTGCTTTAGGTGTAATGTTAGGTTGTTTATTTGAGATGTTTCTTATTTCTTAAGGTAGAATTGTATTGCTATAAACTTCCCACTTAGAACTGCTTTTGCTGCATCCCATAGGTTTTGGGTTGTTGTGTTTTCATTGTCATTTGTTTCTAGGTAAATTTTGATTTCCTCCCTGATTTCTTCAGTGATCTCCTGGTTATTAAGTAGTGTGTTGTTTACCCTCCATGTGTTTGTATTTCTTACAGATTTTTTCCTGTAATTGATATCTAGTCTCATAGAGTTGTGGTTGGAAAAGATACTTGATACGATTTCAATTTTCTTAAATTTACCAAGGCTTGATTTGTGCCCCAAGATATGATCTATCCTGGAGAATGTTCCATGAGACTTGAGAAGAATGTGTATTCTGTTGTTTTGGGATGGAATATCCTATAAATATCATTTAAGTTCATCTTGTTTAATGTATCATTTAAAGCTTGTGTTTCCTTATTTATTTTCATTTTGGATGATCTGTCCATTGGTGAAAGTGGGGTGTTCAAGTCCCCTACCATTTCTGTGTTACTGTTGATTTCCCCTTTTATGGTTGTTAACATTTACCTTATGTATTGAGGTGCTCCTATATTGAGTGCACAAATATTTACAATTGTTGTATCTTCTTCTTGGATTGATCCCTTGATCATTATGTAGTGTCCTTCTTTGTCTCTTGTAATAGTCTTTATTTTAAAGTGTATTTTGTCTGATATGAGAATTGCTACTCCAGCTTTCTTTCAATTTCCATTTGCATGGAATATCTTTTTCCATCCCCTCACTTTCAGTCTATATGTGTCCCTAGGTCTGAAGTGGGTCTCTTGTAGACAGCATATATGTAGGTCTCATTTTTGTATCCATTCAGCCAGTGTATGTCTTTTGGTTGGAGCATTTAATCTATTTACATTTAAGGTAATTTTTGATATGTATGTTCCTATTTTCATTTTCTTAATTGTTTTGGGTTTGTTATTGTAGGTCTTTTCCTTCTCTTTTGTTTCCTGCCTAGAGAAGTTCCTTTAGCATTTTTTGTAAAGCTGGTTTGGTGGTGCTGAACTCTCAGCTTTTGCTTGTCTCTAAATGTTTTAATTTCTCCGTCAAATCTGAATGAGATCCTTGCTGGGTAGAGTAATCTTGGTTGCAGGTTTTTCTCCTTCATCACTTTAAATATTTCCTGCCACTCCCTTCTGGCTTGCAGAGTTTCTGCTGAAAGGTCTGCTGTTAACCTTATGGGGATTCCTTATGTGTTATTTGTTGTTTTTCCCTTGCTGCTTTTAGTATTTTTTCTTTGTATTTAATTTTTGACAGTTTGATTAATATGTGTCTTGGTGTGCTTCTCCTTGGATTTATCCTGTATGGGACTCACTGTGTTTCCTGGACTTGATTAACTATTTCCTTTCCCATATTAGGGAAGTTTTCAACTATAATCTCTTCAAATATTTTCTTAGTCCGTTTCTTTTTCTCTTCTTCTTCTGGGACCCGTATAATTCGAATGTTGGTGTGTTTAATGTTGTCCCAGAGGTCTCTGAGACTGTCCTCAATTCTTTTCATTCTTTTTTCTTTATTCCGCTCTGCAGTCATGATTTTCACTATTTTATCCTCCAGGTCACTTATCCGTTCTTCTGCCTCAGTTATTCTGCTATTGATCCCTTCTAGAGAATTTTTAATTTCATTTATTGTGTTGTTCATCACTGTTTGTTTGCTCTTTAGTTCTTCTATGTCCTTATTAAACGTTTCTTGTATTTTCTCCATTCTATTTCCAAGATTTTGGATCATCTTTACTATCATTATTCTGAATTCTTTTTCAATCGACTGCCTATTTCCTCTTCATTTGTTAGGTCTGGTGGGATTTTGCCTTGCTCCTTCATCTGCTGTGTGTTTCTCTGTCTTCTCATTTTGCTTAACTTACTGTGTTTGGGGTCTCCTTTTCACAGGCTGCAGGTTCGTAGTTTCCATTGTTTTCGGTGTCTCTCCCCAGTGTCTAAGGTTGGTTCAGTGGGTTGTGTGGGCTTCCTGGTGGAGGGGACTAGTGCCTGTGTTCTGGTGGATGAGGTTGGATATTGTCTTTCTGGTGGACAGGTCCATGTCTGGTGGTGTGTTCTGGGGTGTCTGTGGCCTTATTATGATTTTAGGCAGCCTCTGTGCTAATGGGTGGGGTTGTGTTCCTGTCTTCCCAGTTGTTTGGCATAGGGTGTCCTGCACTGTAGCTTGCTGGTCGTTGAGTGGAGCTGGGTCTTGGCATTGAGATGGAGATCTCTGCGAGATTTTCTCCGTTTGATGTTACATGGAGCTGGGAGGCCTCTTGTGGACCAGTGTCCTGAACTCGGCTCTCCCACCTCAGCAGCAGAGCACTGACGCCTGACTGGAGCTCCAAGAGCCTGTCCTCCACATGGCTCAGAATAAAAGGGAGAAAAGAAAGAAAGAAAGAAAGAGAGGAAGGGAGGAAGGGAGGAAGGAAGAAGATAAAATAAAAGAAAGTAAAATAAAGTTATTAAAATAAAAAAGAATTTTTAAGAAAAAAAAATTTTTAATTAAAAAAAAAAAAAAACAAATGGACAGACAGAACCCTAGGACAAATTGTAAAAGCAAAGCTATACAGACAAAATCACACACAGAAGCATACACATACACACTCACAAAAAGAGAAAAAGGGGAAAAAAAAAATATATATATATCATTGCTCCCAAAGTCCACGGCCTCAATTTGCGATGATTGGTTTTCTCTTCAGGTATTCCACAGATGCAGGGTACATCAAATTGACTGGAGATTTAATCCGCTGCTCCTGAGGCTGCTGGGAGAGATTTCCCTTTCTCTTCTTTGTTCGCACAGCTCCTGGGGTTCAGCTTTGGATTTGGCCCTGCCTCTGCATGTAGGTCGCCTGAGGGCATCTGTTCTTCGTTCAGACAGGACAGGGTTAAAGGAGCAGCTGATTCGGGGGCTCTGGCTAACTCAGGCCGGGGGGAGGGAGGGGTACGGGTGCGGGGCGAGCATGCGGCAGCAGAGGCTGGCGTGACGTTGCAACAGCCTGAGGCGCGCGGTGTGTTCTTCCGGGGAAGTTGTCCCTGGGTCACGTGACCCTGGCAGAGGCGGGCTGCACATGCTCCTGGGAGGGGAGGTGTGGAGAGTGACCTGTGCTTGCACACAGGTTTCTTCGTGGCTGAAGCAGCAGTCTTAGCGTCTCATGCCCGTCTCTGGGATTTGCGCTGATAGCCGCGGCTCGCGCCCATCTCTGGAGCTCCTTTAAGCAGTGCTCTTAATCCCCTCTCCTAGTGCACCAGGAAACAAAGAGGCAAGAAAATGACTCTTGTCTTCGGCAGCTCCAGGCTTTTTCCCGGAATCCCTCCCGGCTAGCTGTGGTGCCCTAGCCCCCTTCAGGCTGTGTTCACGCAGCCAACTCCAGTCCTCTCCCTGGGATCTGACCTTAGAAGCTCGAGCCTCAGCTCCCAGCCCCGCCCGCCCTGGCAGGTGAGCAGACAAGCCTCTTGGGCTGGTGAGTGCCGGTCGGCCCTTATCCTCTGTGCGGGAATCTCCCCGCTTTGCCCTCCACACCCCTGTTGCTGTGCTCTCCTCCATGGCTCTGAAGCTTCCCCCCTCCACCACCCACAGTCTCCGCCCGCGAAGGGGCTTCCTAGTGTGTGGACATCTTTCCTCCTGCACGGCTCCCTCCCACTGGTGCAGGTCCTGTCCCTATTCTTTTGTCTCTGTTTTTTCTTTTTTCTTTTGCCCTACCCAGGTACGTGGGGAGTTTCTTGCCTTTTGGGAGGTCTGAGGTCTTCTGCCAGCATTCAGTAGGTGTTCTGTAAGGGTTGTTCCACATGTAGATGTATTTCTGATGTATTTGTGGGGAGGAAGATGATCTCCACATCTTACTCGTCTGCCATCTTGAAGCTCCTCTCTCCCTGTTCTTTCCACTAAGTACAACTGAAAATCTTGGACACTGCATATAACACAAACATAAGAAGACTCTGAAAGGTGGAGAGAAGAAGGTAGACCAGCTAGGGATCTCAAGACCCAAGGAACAACACAGTGGTGAGTTTCCTGGATTTTCTTTTGCCTCATATATCCCAGACTTATAACTGAAGAGGCCTGCCACCCAGAAATCGTAACAGACTCAGACAAGGAAAAGGCCAG
This sequence comes from Globicephala melas, assembly GCF_963455315.2. Classification (NCBI taxonomy): domain Eukaryota; kingdom Metazoa; phylum Chordata; class Mammalia; order Artiodactyla; family Delphinidae; genus Globicephala; species Globicephala melas. The sequence goes on from NC_083314.1 coordinate 108,707,134, forward strand.
CAAAAGCCTGTTCTCTTTAGCTAAAGGACCAGGAAAAGAAGAGATTAGCAAGACAGAAAATGTTTAGATAATAACTACTTTATTAGTCAAGGTTCTCTAGAGAAACAGAATCAATAAGATACGTTGATAGGTAGGTAGATAGATAGATAGATAGATAGATGATTGATAGATAGAATTAGAAGAAGCAGAGAAAACAAGAAGGTATAAACAAGTTCCAGAGTGTCATAGTATAAAAACTAAAAGAATTTTTCTAAACAGAATAACATAATTAAAGGAGGAAACTTAGAACATCAGAAAGGAAGAAATAACAAAGGAGTGAAAATATAGGTAAATATGTTACATTTTCCTTTTCCTCTTCATTTTACTAAGTTATATTTTACTGTTAAAGCAAAGATTGGAAAAAGATATAGCATGCAACATTAATAAAATGAAAGCAGGAGTGGCTTTATTAATATCAGATAAAACAGACTTCAGAGCAAAGAAAAAAAAGCAAAATATGTGAAGTGAAGTGGATATGAACTGTAAGGAGAAATAGACAAATTAAAAATTATAGTTGGAGGGCCTTCCCTGGTGGCACAGTGGTTAAGAATCTGCCTGCCAATGCAGGGGACATGGGTTCGAGCCCTGGTCCGAGAAGATCCCACATGCTGCAGAGCAACTAAGCCTGCGCGCCACAACTAATGAGCCTGAACTCTAGAGTTCATGAGCCACAGCTACTGAGCCCGTGTGCCACAACTACTGAAGCCCGCATGCCTAGAGCTCGTGCTCTGCAACAAGAGAAGCCACTGCAATGAGAAGCCCGCACACCACAACAAAGAGTTGCCCCCACTCACCACAACTAGAGAAAGCCCGCAGGCAGCAACAAAGACCCAACACAGCCAAAAATAAATAAATAAATTTATTTTTTAAAAAAGAAAATTATAGTTGGAGACTTCAACACCCCTCTCTCATCAATTGATAGAACAACCTGTATCTGTACCAGCAGTGATATAGAAGAAATGAACAGCATCAAACAATGGGATCTAATCAGTATTTATAGAACATTCCATGCTCAAACAGAAGACTAGAAATTCTATTTAAATGCTCACAGAACGTATACCAAGGAAGACCATATATTAGGCCACAAAACAAACCTGAACAATTTTAAAAGAATTGAAACCATACAGACTGTGTTCTCTAACCACAGTGGAATCAAACTAGAAATCAATAATAGAGTGATAGCAAGAAAATTACCAAATTCTTAGAAAGTAAACAACATACTTCTACATAATCCATGGGTCAACAGGAAATCTAGAAGAAATAACTGAAACATTGAACAAATGAAAATAAACATATAAAAATTTGTGGGACACAGCTAAAGTAGTGCTGAGAGGGGACTTTACAGCACTGAATGCTTATATTAGAAATGAAGGAAAGTCTCAATAATCTAAGCTTTCACCTCAAGAAACTTGAAGAGTAAAATAAATTGAAAGTGAGGAGAAAGAAGGAAATAATAAAGATAGGAGCAAAAATCAATGACATTGAAAACAGGAAAAGAATAGGAAAAGAACACTGAAACAAAAAATTGTTTCTTTGGAAAAAAATGAATAAAATTTAAAAACCACTAGCAAAACTAAGGCAAAGAAAAAGAGAGAAAAGATATCAATACAAATTACCAATATCAGGAATGAAACAGGACATCTGTTTTAAACCCTGAGGACATCAAAATGTCCTTGGGAATATTCTGAATACACACAACCTAGATGAAATTGATCAATAACTTGAAAAAACACAAACTACCACAGTTCACTCAATATGAAATAGATCATTTGAATGATACTATAACTATTAAAGAAATGGAATTCACAATTTTAAAACTCCCCAAAAAGGAAACTTAAGGTAGTTTCACCAGAGAATTCTACCAGATAGTTAAAGAAGAAATTACACAATGCTCCACAATCTCTTCCAAAAAACAGAAGAGGAAGGAACACTTCCCAGTTTGTTTTATTCGGCTAGTATTACCTTCATACCAAAAACAGAGATAGTACAAAAAAAGGAAAACCACAGACCAATATCTCTCATGAATATAGACATAAAAATCTTGGAACAAAAGTTAGCAGAGGTCAGCAACACATAAAATGAAGTATATACCAAGACCAAGTAGAGTTTATTCAAGAGAAACAAGGCTTATTTGAGAATCAACCAATGTGATCCACATATTAACAGGCTAAAGAAAGAACTTACATGATCATATCAACTGATGCAAAAAAATTTTGACAAATCTAATACCCATTCATTAGAAACAAACAAATGCCCTCTCTAGCATTTATTGTTTGTAGACTTTTTGTTGATGGCCATTCTGACTGGTGTGAGTTGATATCTCATTGTAGTTTTGATTTGCATTTCTCTAATAATTAGTGATGTTGAGCATCCTTTCATGTGCCCCTTGGCCATCTGTATGTCTTCTTTGGAGAAATGTCTATTTAGGTCTTTTGCCCATTTTTTGATTGGGTTGTTTGTTTTTTTGATATGAGCTGGTTGTAACTTTTGGAGATTAATCCCTTATCAGTTGCATTGTTTGCAAATATTTCCTCCCATTCTGTGGGTTGTCTTTTCATTTTGTTTATGGTTTCCTTTGCTGTGCAAATGCTTTTGGGTTTAATTAAGTCCCATTTGTTTATTTTTGGTTTTATTTCCATTACTCTAGAAGATGGATCGAAAAAGATATTGCTGTGATTTAAGTCAAAGAGCATTCTGCCTATGTTTTCCTTTAAGAGATTTATAGTATCTGGTCTTACATTTAGATCTAATCCATTTCGAGTTTATTTTTGTTAAAGAATGTTCTGTTGGTGGGAGTGTAAGTTGGTGCAGCTACTGTGGAAAACAGTATGGAGGTTCCTCAGAAAACTAAAAATAGAATTACCGTATGATCTAGCAATCCCACTCCTGGGCAGATATCTGGAGAAAAACATGGTTCGAAAGGATACATGTACCCCGATGTTCATTGCAGCACTGTTTACAATAGTCAAGACATGGAAGCAACCTAAATGTCCATCGACAGATGAATGGTTAAAAAAGATGTGGTACATATATACAATGGAATATTACTCAGCCATTAAAAATAATGAAATAGGGCTTCCCTGGTGGCGCAGTGGTTGAGAGTCCGCCTGCCGATGCAGGGGACATGGGTTCGTGCCCCAGTCCGGGAAGATCCCACATGCCGTGGAGCAGCTGGGCCCGTGAGCCATGGCCGCTGAGCCTGTGCTTCCGGAGCCTGTGCTCCGCAATGGGAGAGGCCACAACAGTGAGAGGCCTGCGTACCGCAAAAAAATAAAAATAAAAAAAAATAATGAAATAATGCCATTTGCAGCAACATGGATAGCCTGGAGAATATCATACTAAGTGAGGTAAGTCAGATAGAGAAAGACAAATATCATATGATATTGCTTATATGCAGAATCTAAAAAATATGATAGAAATCAACTTATTTACAAAACAGAAACAGACTGACAGTCTTAGAGAACAAATTTATGGTTACTAGGGGGAAAGGGTGGGGAGAAGGGTAGATTGGGAATTTGAGATTGACACATATACACTGCTGTATTTAAAGCAGATAACCAACAAGGACCTACCGTATAGCACAGGGACCTTTGCTTAATATTCTGTAATAACCTAAATGGGAAAATAATTTGAAAAAGAATAGATACATGTATATGTATAACTGAATCACTTTGCTGTACACCTGAAACTAACACAACATTGTTAATCAACTATACTCCAATATAAAATAAAAATTAAAAAAACAAACAAAACAAAACACCTCTCAGAAAAGTAGGAATAAAGGGAAACTTTCTTAACTTGACCAAGAACATCTACCAAAAAACCCTATAGCTAACATTATACTTATGGTAAAAGACTCAATGCTTTCTCTCTAAAATTGGTAACAAGGGGAGAATGACCACTCTCACCCATAGAACTGGAAGTTCTGGCCAGGACAGTAAGGCAAGATAAGGAAATAAAAGACGAATGTCAGAAAGGAAGAAATAAAACTGTCCCTAGTTTCAGTTGACCTCATTGTTTTCATAGAAAATCACAAGGAATATACATAAAAACCTATAGAACCAGAAAGTGAATACAGCAAGGTCATAAGATACAAGATAAACATACAAAAGTCAACTGCATTTCAATATACCAGCAATGAACATGTGGACACTGAAATTAAAAATATAAATTTTAGAGTCATTCAAACTATTAAATACTTAGATAGAAATCTAACAAAAATGTATAGAACTTGTGTGATGAAAACTATAAAACACTGATGGAAGACATCAAAGAATATCCAAGTAGTATATGAAGAGGCATATATTCGTGAATTGAACAATCCAACATAGTAAAGATGTCAGTTCTCCCCAAATCGATAAGCAGGTTTAATGCAATATTTTTCCTAGATATAAGCAATATTATTCTAAAATATACATGAAAAGAAATTAAAATAGGTAAAAATATCTTTGAAAGTGAAAAGTGGAAGAAATCAGCTTCCATGATTTTAAGAATATTATCTAACTACAGTAATCAAGACTGTATAGTATTGGCAGGGGGTTAGACACAGAGATCAATGGGCATAGACTAGAGAAACCAGAAATATCTCCACACTACTATGCCTAACTGATTTTTCACAGAAGTGCAAAAGCAATTTGGTGGAGGAAAATAGCTTTTTCAACAATGGTGCCGGAGCAGTTGGATATCCAGAGACAAGTAAGTGAACCTCAACCTCAGTCTCACACTTTATACAAGAATTAACTCAAAATGGACCACAGACTTAAATGTAAAATGCTAAAATATAAAACTTTTAAGAAAACATCAGAAAATCTTCAGGATCTAAGGCTAGGCAAAGAGTTCTTATATTTGATACCAAAAGCACAGTCCATAAAAGAAAAATCAATAAGTTTTATATACTTCATCAAAATTAAAAACTTTGGTCTGTGAGCAACCCTTTAAAGAAGATGAGAAAACAAGCTCCATATTGGGGTAAAATGTTTGTAAATCACATTGTCTGACAAAGAAACAGTGTCTTGAATAAATAAAGACCTCTCAAAACTTAACAGTAAAAAAATAAGAATCCAATTAGAAAACGGGCAAAAGACATGCACAGACATTTCACTGAAGAGGACATACAGATGGCAAATAAGCACATGAAAAGATGTTAAACATCATTAGCCATTTGGAAAATGCAAATTAAAACCGTAATGAGATACCACTACACACCTCTCCAAATGGTTACAATAACAAGTAATGGCAGCACCAAATGCTGTTGAGAATGGGAGAAACTGGATCACTCCTACATTGCTCATGAGCATATAAAATGGTACATCCACACTGGAAAAGAGTTTGGCCATTTATTATAAAGCTAAACATGTAACTAGCATATGACTTCAACTTAACAGTTATACTCTTAGTCATTTTTTCAAGAAAATGAAAACTTATATTCATACAGTAACTTGTATGTGAATGTCCAAATCAACTTACAAAATAACCCCAAACTGGAAATGATCCAAATGTTCTTCAATGAATGAATGGTTAAACAAATTGTGATATATTGATACCCTGGAATACTACTCAGCAATAAAAAGAAAGGAAACATCAGTGCAGCAACAACTTGGATGAATCTCAAGGGAATTATGCTGAGTGAAAAAGTCAATCCCAAAAGGTTGTATACTGCATGATTCCATTTATATATAACATTCTTGAAATTATAAAATTATAGAAATGGAGAACAGATAAGTGGTGGCCAGAGGTTAAGGAACGGGTAGGGGCAGGAGAGAAGTGAGTGTGACTATAAAAGGGAAACAGAGGATCTTTGTGGTGATGGAAATGTTCTACTTTTTGACTGTGTCACTGTCAGTATCCTGATTGTGATACTGTACTATAGTTTTTCAATATGTTACTACTTGGGGAATCATGGGATTTCTCATATCTTATAACTGCATGCGAATCTATAATTATCTCAAGATAGAGTAATTTTAGAAAAATTACATATGTAAGATTAAATGTCTGACAATAATCAACAAAATTATTAAAAATAAAAGCAGTGATGTTTTACTAGAGATTAAATCATACTATAAAGACACTGCAATTAAAGCAATATGATACTAACATGAAAGACCAATGGAATAGAATGGAGAGTCAAGAAATAGATCTCAGTAACTATGGGAAGTTGACATATGCCAAAGGTGACATTTCAATTTCAGGGGAAAAAAATAATTGATTTAATAAAAATGTTGGCATAAGTTGCCTTCCATCTAGAAGAAAACTAAAATTATACTATTGGACTTCCCTGGTGGTGCAGTGGTTGAGAGTCTGCCTGCCAATGCAGGGGACACGGGTTCGTGCCCCAGTCCAGGAAGATCCCACATGCTGCAGAGCAGCTGGGCCCGTGAGCCATGGCCACTGAGCCTGCACGTCCAGAGCCTGTGCTCCGCAACTGAAGAGGCCACAACAGTGAGAGGCCCGCGTACCGCAAAAAAATAAATAAATAAATAAAAATAAAAATAAAATTATACTATTATCTCTCATCACATGTAAAAATAAATCCCAAAGATGTTACAAATTTAAATATAAAATAAAAAGCAGAAAATTTTTAGAAGAAAAATTAAGAGGAGATAGGGGTAAGCAGTATCTTTTGAAGTGAGTCTTCATTTTTACTGTAAATTACCCCAAAGCCCAATATATGTACTTAAATATTCACACTTGACTTATGAGCCTGGAAAGAAGTATGGAAGACTATATGACAAAATGTTAACATTGGTTTCTGGGTCAGGGGTGAGGTGAAGTATAGGGGTCAGGAGAAAGGGAAGGGACAGGTGAGAGTACACAGAAAGATTGAAGATAAGGGGAAAGTATTTAGACCTTTTTTAAAAGGCATGTATAATATGAACCCATTTAAATAAAATCTTCTTTTATAAGTATACATCTGTGCCTAAAAATGTGTATGAAATCATAGTCACATAAACGTTAATAATGAATATCTCAGGGTTGTGGAACTTAAGTAATCTTATCTCTTTACTTTCTTCCTTATCATTTTCTGAATTGTTTGACTTTCTAACAATAGGAATGCCTTATTTATATATACAGGAAAAAGCAATAAGGCTATATTTTAATTCGGAGGGAAACCAATACATGTGTTTGTATGTATCTTTGTGTCATGGAGGAGAATTTGCCTGGGAGATCCCAGGAGAGAGACCCTCTGCTTTGGAGACACACTGAGTGACCTGAACAACAGAAATGTATTTCTGGAGGCTAGAAGTACGAGATCAAAGCGTCAGCAGTCTTGGTTCCTTCTGATGGCAAATGAGGGAAGGATCTGTTCCAGGCCCCTCACCTCAGCTTGTGATGGCCATTTTCTCCGTTTCTTCACATCCTCTTTCCTCTGTATGTGCCTGACATCCTCTTATAAGGACATTAGGCATATTGGGTTAGGGCTCACCCTGATGACCTCATTTTAACTTAATCGCCTCCATAAAGATCCTATCTCCAAATTTGGTCGCATTCTGAATTACTGGGGGTTAGAACTTCAACATGAATTTTTTGAGGGAGGATGCAGTTCAGCTTGTAACACTTTAAATCTAGATGTGATAATGGCTCCTTGCCCTTGCTGGTTCCTTGAGGGCTTCCTCATTTCTTGTTGGTTCCCCAAATGCCTCCCACTCCTTCTTAAAGAGTCCGTTCAAATTCTCTTCAGGAATCCCTTCGGTGTGCCGTTACTTGTAGGAGTCGGGACTGGTATAACATTCAAGTGGCAATATTGAGTAGACACCGAGATATTTGAGACTAGAATTCAGAGGAGAGGCCTAAGATGACTCTAAGATTTCACTCCTGTTCAGCTAGTCATTTGCTAGTACCATTTTGCAGGTTCTGTAATGGAGGGAAAGGGATGTGGTTCTGAGGGCACTCTAGAGTTGTCCGGGAAGGAATGACTTAGGAGGTTAAGAAATTGAACAGTGGAGAGATAATAGAGATAGCAAATATAGATACAATTTCAAGATGTCTGTATTAAATAGAAGGACTTTTAACAGGAGTTGCATTATGGCCGAATAAATCATTCTACGGGATAACTGTGTGTGTTTAGAGGAAAGGAGAGAGGAACCGGGGGAAGGGAGAGATTGAGAATATATGAACAGGACACAGGGACAACTCTGGAATTAGGCATGTATCTATAATAGAGCACAACAGTAAACAGCACAGAGGAGAGAAGCAGGCTTTTGAGAGGAGAACTCTACCTCTATTGAAAGGGAGGATGGGTAAAGGTTTGTAAGGCAGTAGAGACAAGAGGGAATAGAGGGGACTTGGTTTCATAACATCTTTAATTTTATCTCATTTCAACTCTGAGTTGAAATCACAGTTGCAAAGAAAAAGTGCTTTTACTTTCATGATTGGCTGGTTTCTTATATTAATTTCTGGGAAATTCTAAGCAACTAATGTTTTACTTTTATGTTCAGAATCTGCACAGCATTGCTATGCATCTCTCATGGAGGATAAGTTACCAGTGAACTTCCACCCACAAACATTAGCACAGTTCTTATTCTTTATGTCCCAATACATGTTGAAAATATCCCCCAGTGTCTTGTAGATGTCATTTACAGTTCTTATCTTATTTGTTAAGGTATACACAAATTTGTGACCATTTTAAGTATAGATGAACAGGGACTTTTGGTTTATCCTCTATAATAATTTGGAAAAGGACTCTAGAAAAAGATTTTCAAGCTAAAGGAGTGCCCTTTAATTTAGTTTCCACTATGGAACTGTTAGGATACATTATGTTAGTGATTCAAAAGCAATAATATATGATGAAATTGATGTACTAAATATGCCTGGCTTTAAATACATTTTCATCCTGGAAAGAGACTTGGAGATCCTCTGGACTAATTTACCTCATTTTATGATGAAAGCACTGAGGCCCAGAGAGCAGAATGATCTACCTGAAGTCCCACAGCCAGTTGCTAGACTAGAATCCAGGACTCCTATTTCGTGGGCAGGCTTTGTGTTCCCTGCTGGACTGCCTGCTTCTGAAGTCAAAACAACCATGTTTTAAAAGCATTTTATTTTGATTGTATTCTAGGTTTGACCTGCCATGACAAAACAATTTTTTTAAAAAATGGTGTTCAACAGGGTAGTTGCAGCACTATTTACAATAGCCAAGACATGGAAGCAACCTAACTGTCCATAGACAGATGAATGGATAAAATGTGGTACATATACATAATGGAATATTACTCAGCCATAAAAAAGAATGAAATAATGCCATTTGAAGCAACATGGATAGACCTAGAGATTATCATACTAAGTGAGGTAAGCCAAACAGAGAAAGACAAATACCATATGATATCACTTATATGTGGAATCTAAAAAAAAAGATACAAATGAACTTATATACAGAGCAGAAATAGACCCACAGACATAGAAAACAAATTTATGGTTACCAAAGGGGAAAGGGAAGAATAGGGATAAGTTAGGAATTTGGGATTAACAGATACACACTACTATGTATAAAATAAACAACAAGATCCTACTGTATAGTACAGGGAAATATACTCAATATTTTTTAATAACCTATAAGGAAAAAGAATCTGAAAAAGAATATATATTATATATATATATATATATGTAGCCGTACCATATATATATATGGTATGAATCACCTTGCTGTACACCTGAAACTAACACAACATTGTAAATCAACTATACTTAATTTTTAAAAAAGGGTGTTAACAGGATAACTTCAAAATGAGAGTGAAGCCCAGGATAAATGTAGCCATGCTGTCCAGAACTCATGATTAGCTCTGTGAATGATGCATTTGGAAGGAAGGATGACTTTATGTTCTCAGTCTCTTGGCCACATGGAGGCTCAGCAGATCTGCCCTGGACATGTAGGAGGGCAGGGCTCGCTCAGAACAGAGGGGCACCTGTCTTCTGAAATTCTTATATTTCATATAAATTTCTCATCTCCAATCCATACCTGGAGCTCTCTTTAATGACCCTGTTTCCCTCTGTATTAACGTTATGCCTATTAACACTTTCAACTATACCTTCTTCCGTAAGAGTTTTATGTGTTTTGATTAATTAGAATGATTTTACAGTAATGCTGAGGACAGGTCTTTTTTTTAAACAAAACTCTAATAGTTGCTATTTACTACATGCCAGCACATGGCTACTTGCTTTACACACTGCATTGCAAAGTAGGTATGCTTTTCCATTTTATGGATGAGGAAACAGAGAAATTAAGCAATTTGGAGTATTCCAGGTTTCATGGTGGCAGACTCAGGACCCTGGCTCCAAGGTGCACACTTCTGCACCAAGCCACCCAGGGTCCTGGAAACCAGCCCTGGAGGGCCTCCCTGAGGAGGCTACACTGGTGGGGAAGTGGGAGCAGGAAGGTGTACGTTCTCTGCAGTTCTCAGCTGCCCAGTGGTGAGCAGAGGGAACAGTGTCAAGTTAGGGCGTTGTGTCTTTTTATCTTAAAACCTATTTAAGTTGCTAACTTTTTGGTGTGTGTTGTTTGAGGTCCCAATTAATAATAGGACAGGGTTAATAATAATAATAGTAAGTAACTTCCATTTATTTATATCTTACCGTGAACCAGGAATGGTTCTAAGCACTTTACATGAAGTAATTCATTTAGTTCTCACAGTGGTCCTATGAGGTAGGTCTTTTCATTACCCTGCTAGATAAGAAAATAGAGGTAGAGAGGCTAGGTCACTTGCCCAGAGTTGTACAGCCAGGAAGTGATAGGAGCCAGGATTCAAACCTGGCAGAATGACTTCAGAGTTTTTAACCAATACCATGTCCATACTTCATCAAGGAAATAACAGAGTAGAAGAGATATCCAAGGAAACAGATAAATGCAATGTAGTGTGGTGAGGCATACACAAGGCACTGCATAGGTTAGAGGAGAGCTGGACCTAGGGAGAAAACACCATGACTTGCCCAGCAAAGAAGGCAGAGAATAGATTATTAGACAGGAGAGAGTGGCTTGTGCAAAGGCCGGAGGCAAGAGAGCACGATGCGTATCAGCATTTCCCAATAGTTCCATGTTGCTGGAGATGGGGGTGGCTCTTGGGAGGGCAGGAAAGGAAACTAGCAGGATGGAGGCTGATGTTAAAGGCACTGGAATAGTACGTTGAAGAAGGTGACCCTCCACAGAGAAGCACTGCAAGGGGTTAAGCAGGGAAGTGACACGACTGCATTTGTGTAGAGAGTTTTGTGGAGGGGGCAACACTGGAGGTGCTGAGATGGTTTAGAAGTCAACCACGTTCATCCAAGTGAGAAAAGAAGAAAGCTTCAACAGAAACAATGTCCCTGGGGGTGGAGAGAAGGAGGTGGGCTTGGGAGAGTCTTGGGAATGTAAAGTCAGCAAGACTTGGGAGACCAATTATAGGTGAAGTGAGGGACTAGGAAGAGCCCGGGGTTGACTTTCACTTTCTGGAAAACTGGTGGATGCTGATGCCATTCACCACGGAGGGAACTGGTTGCAACAGCAACACCGCCAGCCAGGAGATGCTGAACGTGCTGTTCTAAGTATTTTAAGCACTTGATTCATGTTAACTGATTTATCCCAAGTAGCAGTCCCGTGGTGGAGGCCCTGTATTTTCCACATGTCATAGATGAAGAGAGGGAAGCACCGGGGGGTTAAGTAATTTGCCCATTTGCAGCTGCTAAGAGGTAGAGTCAGGATTTGAACTTAGGCAGTCTGGAAGCAGATTCTGTGCTGTTGGCCACCGTACTATGCTCCAAGTAAGACAGTGAGCTCCATTTTTGGCATCTCAAATTTGAGATGCCTGCAGAGCCATCAAGTGACAATTTCCAGCAGGAAGTTGGGCATGTGGGCCTGGAGCTCAGGTGAAGATCTAAGTTCTTCTGCCAGCTCAGAATAGATACAGTGCAAAGGGATCTCCTGCGATTGGACAGCCAGGAGTGGACACTCCCTGTATGGTCATTTTTTGTGCTTATGTGCTCAATATCCCAAATATATTGGAAACATGAACTTTGTGAGTGGATTTTTAACTATATGCTTAATGGTGTGGGCTTGAAACTTTAGTAAACTGCTAGAAACCACTGGGCATCAATTTAAGGGAGATTGTGCTTATAAAAATGACTCGTCACCTTAGATTCTTTCTGGAATAAAGAATGGTGGTGGTGGGGTGATTGAATAGATAAAATACAGCCAGGACTCTCACTTGTCACATGATTCTGGGTACAATGAAGAGATAAGCCCTGATATGGAAAAAGCCTGACAGAATTAGTGGGAAAAAGCTAGCCTCAAGACGTAGGAAATAACCAAATTAAATGGGCTGCTTGTAGGCACAGGTCTACTGTGGGCTAATTTGTTTCCTGCAAAAAGGAAAAAAAAAACCCTCAACTCATTTTTGTCTTCTTAAATTTTAAACAGACACTGCATAATTGCACTTCCCTTGTCTTAAGATTGTTGCTGAAGCAAGGTGGGGATGGAGGGGAGAAAAAGAGAGAGGGGTGGGGGGAGAAAGAGAGAGAGGAAGAGAGGAAGAGAGAGAAAGGGAGAGAGGGCGGGGGTGGGGGGAGGAAGAAGAGGAAGTGCTTTGGGCTTCATCTCCATCTCATTGCTTATCAGGGATGCTAATAACATCCCACCTGCCAGTACAACCAGGAGATAGATATGTTTCATCTGAGCATCTTCTCTTTGAAATATCAGTACTTGCTCTTTTTCTGAGGAAAATTTCAACTTCAGTTTCCTTTCATCTCTGACTGCATGAGAAGCTATAGTTTAATGGCACTTAGTGGACCAGTTGATTAAACAGTGACCTCATTTGCTGGCTCAACCCAGACGGGATATAGAGAAAGCATGAAGCCTGTTTTGCCAGGCTACATGCTCATGTTTTCTTCATCCCTGCAGGACATTTGCTCATCCATCACATATTTGCAAAAGGCTTATTATGTGCCAGGCACTGCATTAGATGATGGGAACAACAGAGAAAAGAGCTCACAGTCCACAGACGAGGAAAGGTCCACAGACTGAAGTAGTGCCGTGTGGTAAGTACGGCTGGGACAGAAATGTAGGCATGCCATGGATAGACATATAATGAGCATGAAACCCAGTCTTGGTATCAGGTGTCAGAGCAAGCTTCCTGCAGGCAGCGGGGATAACTGAGCACAGACCTGAAGGCTAAACGGGTTAGTCAGTTTGAGAGGGCAAGAGGAAAGGTGCAGGGCTCCAGGCTGTGGGAATAGCATGTGCAATTGTCCCGAGGCCAGTAAAAGAGAAGACACATGGGAACAGGTGTAGTCTCGAGCATGACTAGAGAGCATGAGTATGAGGGAAAGAAGAAAGAGGCAGGCTGGTAAAAGAGGAGAGCCTGGAGAGAAGTAAGCAGAAGGGTTTGGGACAGCGAGATCTATTGTAAGTCTAAGGAGATTGGGTCTTACCGTGATTATAATATGAGCCGTTAAAATGTTTTGAACAAGAGAATGACGTGATCAGATTTACAGTGTATAGATGCTGTACTGGCTGAAGTGTGGATAATGACTTAGAGGATGCAGGGTTGGAGAGGAACCATCAGGATGTTGCTGTAGCAATACAGATGTGAGAAGACGCTAGCCTGAACTAATACAATGGCTTGGTGATAGGCTGGTTTGGGAGGAGTTAGAAACAGGGTGAAACCAGGGGTCAAGAATGGAGCTGTGCTACAGTGAGGCTTGAAGAGAGTTCCAGAGGCAACCTGCAGGTCTCACTTCCTTTGTTTGCTCTTTATAGAGTTAACAACTCTTGGAAAAACAAGACCATACAATCTATTTATGTTTCCCATTTCCTCACTCCAGGCAGCCATTAATCCGTTCAGCAAATTCATTATGTATAATCTATGCCCCCGAGGGGCTTGCAGACAATTAAATAAACAATTAGAAAACCATACCAGGTTACATCAGCATGTTAGGGTAAGGGTATGGAAAATTTAAAGGGTTTGCCTGCTTAAAAACCTACTTTGGCTTCCTCTCTCAATCAGAAGGGAAAAACAACCCCTTCCGTGTTCACTGAAATCCATTTACGTATGACAGAATCACAGCAAACACCATGCTGACCTCTCTCAAGAGTTGTATACCCACATTCCCAATCGTTTTCTAAAAACCTCAACATAACGTCCTTTAGAAACATCAAACTTAGCATTTCTAAAAACAGCTTAAGAATCCTCCTTCTATGTTCCCTATCTCCGTGAATGGTGTCGCCAGCACTAATCATTCAAGCCAAACACTTCAAAGGTCACTATGATTTATCCTGCTCCCTCATTGCACGTGCCCCTTCCCAATCCAGCTGGTTAGGAAGACTTGTCAAGTCAATATCCAGAATGTATCAGTATCCCCATTGCCCTGGTTCAGACTGGCATAATTTCTTCCTTGACTAATCCTCAGTCTCATAATAATCTCTTGGATGTCACTCCATTTTTTACATTCTCATCAGATTACTTCCTCTATAAGCAAGTCAGATTATGTCACAACTTAAAAACTTCTGAGGACTCTCCATACCCAAAGGATAAGATCAAAACTCCTTAACAAGGTCCTTCCTGATCAGGTCTCAAATTATATATTTAGCCTTTCTTCCCAACTAGATTACTAGCTCCACGAGGGCAGAAAACGAGGCCTTATTCATCTTTGTAGACTGAATGTCTACTGTAGCACATGACACATGGTATTTGCTCAATAAATGTTTGCTGAAAGATCAGGGCTGTAAATATGACACCCTCCCACCCACCGTATATATCTGCTTCCTTTCAAGCTGAAATAATCCATGCTGCGTCTTGCTGTAGGCAACATGACTGTGGCAGAATGAACTATGGCTTTACTGGCCTTCTGTACCATCCTCCTCCTCTTCCTCCTCCTTCTCTTCCTCTTCCTCCTCCTCCTCCTCCTCTTCCTCCTCCTCCTCCTCCCTTCCTCCTCTTCCTCCTCCTCTTTCTCTTCCTCCTCCTCCTCTTCCTCCACCTCCTCCTCTTCCTCCTCCTCCTCATCTTCCTCCTCCTCCTCTTCCTCCTCCTCCTCCTCCTCCTCCTCCTCCTCTTCCTCCTTCTCCTCCTCCTCCTCTTCCTCCTCTTCCTCCTCCTCTTCCTCCTCTTCCTTTTCCTTCTCCTCCTCTTCCTCCTCCTCCTCTTCCTCCTCCTCTTCCTCTTCCTCCTCCTCCTCTTCCTCCTCCACCTCCTCCTCTTCCTCCTCCTCTTCCTCCTCCTCTTCTCCTCTCTTCCTCCTCCTCCTTTTCCTC